>NC_143023.1:30147500-30447500 GCF_057628025.1 Oncorhynchus mykiss
GATACAATGTAAACGCCTGGGCATTACCAATCACAGGAGAAAAATATCACGTTGTCGGCAGGATTCGAACCTGCGCGGGAAGATCCCAATGGATTTCTAGTCCATCGCCTTAACCACTCGGCCACGACAACTGCTGATGCTATTGAAGACAGAAACCGGTAATAGCCAACATAAAATTACAAATATATCACACACTGACTGATATTATGTTTTAGCAAAACTCAAATTACGTTGGTAACCATTTTTTTCCAGGCTGTATCATCACAACCGGCAGTGATTGATAGGCCCAGAGGGCAGCGCACAATTGGCCCTGCGTCATCCGTGTTTGGCAGGTGTAGGCCTTCATTGAAAATACGAATTTGTTCTTAACTGATTTGCCTAGTTAAATAATAAATAAATAAAAATAGCAATAAGGCACCTCGGGGGATTGTGGTATATGGCCAAAGGGGGAGATCAAGCTGATCCTAACTGTTATAGGCCTATTTCTATTTTTCCCCGTTTATCAAAAGTGTTGGAAAACTTGTCAATAATCAATTGACTGGCTTTCTTGATGTCTATAGTATTCTCTCTGGTATGCAATCTGTTTTTTTTTTGTCTCAGCCACTGCCTGTCACCAAGGGAGTACCCCAAGGCTCAACCCTTACTTATTGTTTAAACAGAAAACACAGGAGATTGGTGGCACCTCCTAGTGGTTAAAGCGTTGGACTAGTAACCGCAAGGTTGCAAGTTCAAATCCCCGAACTGACAAGGTACAAATCTTTCGTTCTGCCCCTGAACTGACAGTTAACCCACTGTTCCTAGGCCGTCACTGAAAATAAGAATTTGTTCTTAACTGACTTGCGTAGTTAAATAAAGGTAAAATACATTTGGGAGGAGGAGCTCGTGGTAATGGCTGGAAGCGGAATCAGTGGAATGGTATCAAATGCATCAAACACATAGTTTGATTCCATTCCAGACATTATTATGAGCCGTCCTCCCCTCAGCAGCCTCCACTGATATAACATTATCATAGTATTATAAAGAGAACATTGGTGAAAACTGTTAGTACAGAAATATCTGTACTATCCGACAGGATGCTCTCGATTGTGCAGTTGTAAAAGTTTGTGAGTGTTTTTGGTGACAAGCCAAATTTCTTCAGCCTCCTGAGGTTGAAAAGGCGCTGCTGCGCCTTCTTCACCACGCTGTGTGTCTGTGTGGGTGGACCATTTCAGTTTGTCCGTGATGTGTACGCCGAGGAACTTTCCACCTTCTCCACTACTGTCCCGTCGATATGGATAGGGGGCTTCTCCCTCTGCTGTTTCCTGAAGTCCACGATCATCTCCTTTGTTTTGTTGACATTGAGTGTGAGGTTATTTTCCTGACACCACACTCCGAGGGCCCTCACCTCCTCCCTGTAGGCCGTCTCGTCGCTGTTGGTAATCAAGCCTACCACTGTAGTGTCGTCTGCAAACTTGATGATTGAGTTGGAGGCGTGCATGGCCACGCAGTCATGGGTGAACAGGGAGTACAGGAGAGGGCTGAGAACGCACCCTTGTGGGGCCCCAGTGTTGAGGATCAGCGGGGTGGAGATGTTGTTTCCTACATTCACCACCTACGGGCCGGCCCTTTTGCAATGTAACGTTAGCTAATGCATTGGCGTCAGAAGGACAAAAATGAAAGCAACCTTTCCATTGGAAACAGGCTAAAAACAATCAAACATAGCCTCATATTTATCTCATTATAGCTAGCTAATACATCCGTGTGATATCCAAACAGCTAACTTTAGCTAGCTACTACTACTGGACAGTAGATGCTGTTAGCAACAACAACAAAAAACTGCATTCAACATTGCAAGGCGATGTAGCTAAGGTTATTTACTCACGTTTAGCGCAAGGGAATCGAAATCATCGTCAAGTATGTCCTCAAGAAGGGCATCTATCTATATCTTCGCTGTCCGTTTTTCTGGGTGTATCGTCAGTGGTGCTGACGGTGTGAAGCGAGGAACAGTTTTAGCAAGCTAACGTTACATAGCTAACTACGTGATTTAGCTAACATGCTTGATGAAATAACAATGCATTTTAGGAAGGCTGATACAATGTAAACGCCTGGGCATTACCAATCACAGGAGAAAAATATCACGTTGTCGGCAGGATTCGAACCTGCGCGGGAAGATCCCAATGGATTTCTAGTCCATCGCCTTAACCACTCGGCCACGACAACTGCTGATGCTATTGAAGACAGAAACCGGTAATAGCCAACATAAAATTACAAATATATCACACACTGACTGATATTATGTTTTAGCAAAACTCAAATTACGTTGGTAACCATTTTTTTCCAGGCTGTATCATCACAACCGGCAGTGATTGATAGGCCCAGAGGGCAGCGCACAATTGGCCCTGCGTCATCCGTGTTTGGCAGGTGTAGGCCTTCATTGAAAATACGAATTTGTTCTTAACTGATTTGCCTAGTTAAATAATAAATAAATAAAAATAGCAATAAGGCACCTCGGGGGATTGTGGTATATCGCCAAAGGGGGAGATCAAGCTGATCCTAACTGTTATAGGCCTATTTCTATTTTTCCCCGTTTATCAAAAGTGTTGGAAAACTTGTCAATAATCAATTGACTGGCTTTCTTGATGTCTATAGTATTCTCTCTGGTATGCAATCTGTTTTTTTTTTGTCTCAGCCACTGCCTGTCACCAAGGGAGTACCCCAAGGCTCAACCCTTACTTATTGTTTAAACAGAAAACACAGGAGATTGGTGGCACCTCCTAGTGGTTAAAGCGTTGGACTAGTAACCGCAAGGTTGCAAGTTCAAATCCCCGAACTGACAAGGTACAAATCTTTCGTTCTGCCCCTGAACTGACAGTTAACCCACTGTTCCTAGGCCGTCACTGAAAATAAGAATTTGTTCTTAACTGACTTGCGTAGTTAAATAAAGGTAAAATACATTTGGGAGGAGGAGCTCGTGGTAATGGCTGGAAGCGGAATCAGTGGAATGGTATCAAATGCATCAAACACATAGTTTGATTCCATTCCAGACATTATTATGAGCCGTCCTCCCCTCAGCAGCCTCCACTGATATAACATTATCATAGTATTATAAAGAGAACATTGGTGAAAACTGTTAGTACAGAAATATCTGTACTATCCGACAGGATGCTCTCGATTGTGCAGTTGTAAAAGTTTGTGAGTGTTTTTGGTGACAAGCCAAATTTCTTCAGCCTCCTGAGGTTGAAAAGGCGCTGCTGCGCCTTCTTCACCACGCTGTGTGTCTGTGTGGGTGGACCATTTCAGTTTGTCCGTGATGTGTACGCCGAGGAACTTTCCACCTTCTCCACTACTGTCCCGTCGATATGGATAGGGGGCTTCTCCCTCTGCTGTTTCCTGAAGTCCACGATCATCTCCTTTGTTTTGTTGACATTGAGTGTGAGGTTATTTTCCTGACACCACACTCCGAGGGCCCTCACCTCCTCCCTGTAGGCCGTCTCGTCGCTGTTGGTAATCAAGCCTACCACTGTAGTGTCGTCTGCAAACTTGATGATTGAGTTGGAGGCGTGCATGGCCACGCAGTCATGGGTGAACAGGGAGTACAGGAGAGGGCTGAGAACGCACCCTTGTGGGGCCCCAGTGTTGAGGATCAGCGGGGTGGAGATGTTGTTTCCTACATTCACCACCTACGGGCCGGCCCTTTTGCAATGTAACGTTAGCTAATGCATTGGAGTCAGAAGGACAAAAATGAAAGCAACCTTTCCATTGGAAACAGGCTAAAAACAATCAAACATAGCCTCATATTTATCTCATTATAGCTAGCTAATACATCCGTGTGATATCCAAACAGCTAACTTTAGCTAGCTACTACTACTGGACAGTAGATGCTGTTAGCAACAACAACAAAAAACTGCATTCAACATTGCAAGGCGATGTAGCTAAGGTTATTTACTCACGTTTAGCGCAAGGGAATCGAAATCATCGTCAAGTATGTCCTCAAGAAGGGCATCTATCTATATCTTCGCTGTCCGTTTTTCTGGGTGTATCGTCAGTGGTGCTGACGGTGTGAAGCGAGGAACAGTTTTAGCAAGCTAACGTTACATAGCTAACTACGTGATTTAGCTAACATGCTTGATGAAATAACAATGCATTTTAGGAAGGCTGATACAATGTAAACGCCTGGGCATTACCAATCACAGGAGAAAAATATCACGTTGTCGGCAGGATTCGAACCTGCGCGGGAAGATCCCAATGGATTTCTAGTCCATCGCCTTAACCACTCGGCCACGACAACTGCTGATGCTATTGAAGACAGAAACCGGTAATAGCCAACATAAAATTACAAATATATCAGACACTGACTGATATTATGTTTTAGCAAAACTCAAATTACGTTGGTAACCATTTTTTCCAGGCTGTATCATCACAACCGGCAGTGATTGATAGGCCCAGAGGGCAGCGCACAATTGGCCCTGCGTCATCCGTGTTTGGCAGGTGTAGGCCTTCATTGAAAATACGAATTTGTTCTTAACTGATTTGCCTAGTTAAATAATAAATAAATAAAAATAGCAATAAGGCACCTCGGGGGATTGTGGTATATCGCCAAAGGGGGAGATCAAGCTGATCCTAACTGTTATAGGCCTATTTCTATTTTTCCCCGTTTATCAAAAGTGTTGGAAAACTTGTCAATAATCAATTGACTGGCTTTCTTGATGTCTATAGTATTCTCTCTGGTATGCAATCTGTTTGTTTTTTGTCTCAGCCACTGCCTGTCACCAAGGGAGTACCCCAAGGCTCAACCCTTACTTATTGTTTAAACAGAAAACACAGGAGATTGGTGGCACCTCCTAGTGGTTAAAGCGTTGGACTAGTAACCGGAAGGTTGCAAGTTCAAATCCCCGAACTGACAAGGTACAAATCTTTCGTTCTGCCCCTGAACTGACAGTTAACCCACTGTTCCTAGGCCGTCACTGAAAATAAGAATTTGTTCTTAACTGACTTGCGTAGTTAAATAAAGGTAAAATACATTTGGGAGGAGGAGCTCGTGGTAATGGCTGGAAGCGGAATCAGTGGAATGGTATCAAATGCATCAAACACATAGTTTGATTCCATTCCAGACATTATTATGAGCCGTCCTCCCCTCAGCAGCCTCCACTGATATAACATTATCATAGTATTATAAAGAGAACATTGGTGAAAACTGTTAGTACAGAAATATCTGTACTATCCGACAGGATGCTCTCGATTGTGCAGTTGTAAAAGTTTGTGAGTGTTTTTGGTGACAAGCCAAATTTCTTCAGCCTCCTGAGGTTGAAAAGGCGCTGCTGCGCCTTCTTCACCACGCTGTGTGTCTGTGTGGGTGGACCATTTCAGTTTGTCCGTGATGTGTACGCCGAGGAACTTTCCACCTTCTCCACTACTGTCCCGTCGATATGGATAGGGGGCTTCTCCCTCTGCTGTTTCCTGAAGTCCACGATCATCTCCTTTGTTTTGTTGACATTGAGTGTGAGGTTATTTTCCTGACACCACACTCCGAGGGCCCTCACCTCCTCCCTGTAGGCCGTCTCGTCGCTGTTGGTAATCAAGCCTACCACTGTAGTGTCGTCTGCAAACTTGATGATTGAGTTGGAGGCGTGCATGGCCACGCAGTCATGGGTGAACAGGGAGTACAGGAGAGGGCTGAGAACGCACCCTTGTGGGGCCCCAGTGTTGAGGATCAGCGGGGTGGAGATGTTGTTTCCTACATTCACCACCTACGGGCCGGCCCTTTTGCAATGTAACGTTAGCTAATGCATTGGAGTCAGAAGGACAAAAATGAAAGCAACCTTTCCATTGGAAACAGGCTAAAAACAATCAAACATAGCCTCATATTTATCTCATTATAGCTAGCTAATACATCCGTGTGATATCCAAACAGCTAACTTTAGCTAGCTACTACTACTGGACAGTAGATGCTGTTAGCAACAACAACAAAAAACTGCATTCAACATTGCAAGGCGATGTAGCTAAGGTTATTTACTCACGTTTAGCGCAAGGGAATCGAAATCATCGTCAAGTATGTCCTCAAGAAGGGCATCTATATCTTCGCTGTCCGTTTTTCTGGGTGTATCGTCAGTGGTGCTGACGGTGTGAAGCGAGGAACAGTTTTAGCAAGCTAACGTTACATAGCTAACTACGTGATTTAGCTAACATGCTTGATGAAATAACAATGCATTTTAGGAAGGCTGATACAATGTAAACGCCTGGGCATTACCAATCACAGGAGAAAAATATCACGTTGTCGGCAGGATTCGAACCTGCGCGGGAAGATCCCAATGGATTTCTAGTCCATCGCCTTAACCACTCGGCCACGACAACTGCTGATGCTATTGAAGACAGAAACCGGTAATAGCCAACATAAAATTACAAATATATCAGACACTGACTGATATTATGTTTTAGCAAAACTCAAATTACGTTGGTAACCATTTTTTCCAGGCTGTATCATCACAACCGGCAGTGATTGATAGGCCCAGAGGGCAGCGCACAATTGGCCCTGCGTCATCCGTGTTTGGCAGGTGTAGGCCTTCATTGAAAATACGAATTTGTTCTTAACTGATTTGCCTAGTTAAATAATAAATAAATAAAAATAGCAATAAGGCACCTCGGGGGATTGTGGTATATCGCCAAAGGGGGAGATCAAGCTGATCCTAACTGTTATAGGCCTATTTCTATTTTTCCCCGTTTATCAAAAGTGTTGGAAAACTTGTCAATAATCAATTGACTGGCTTTCTTGATGTCTATAGTATTCTCTCTGGTATGCAATCTGTTTTTTTTTTGTCTCAGCCACTGCCTGTCACCAAGGGAGTACCCCAAGGCTCAACCCTTACTTATTGTTTAAATAGAAAACACAGGAGATTGGTGGCACCTCCTAGTGGTTAAAGCGTTGGACTAGTAACCGGAAGGTTGCAAGTTCAAATCCCTGAACTGACAAGGTACAAATCTTTCGTTCTGCCCCTGAACTGACAGTTAACCCACTGTTCCTAGGCCGTTACTGAAAATAAGAATTTGTTCTTAACTGACTTGCGTAGTTAAATAAAGGTAAAATACATTTGGGAGGAGGAGCTCGTGGTAATGGCTGGAAGCGGAATCAGTGGAATGGTATCAAATGCATCAAACACATAGTTTGATTCCATTCCAGACATTATTATGAGCCGTCCTCCCCTCAGCAGCCTCCACTGATATAACATTATCATAGTATTATAAAGAGAACATTGGTGAAAACTGTTAGTACAGAAATATCTGTACTATCCGACAGGATGCTCTCGATTGTGCAGTTGTAAAAGTTTGTGAGTGTTTTTGGTGACAAGCCAAATTTCTTCAGCCTCCTGAGGTTGAAAAGGCGCTGCTGCGCCTTCTTCACCACGCTGTGTGTCTGTGTGGGTGGACCATTTCAGTTTGTCCGTGATGTGTACGCCGAGGAACTTTCCACCTTCTCCACTACTGTCCCGTCGATATGGATAGGGGGCTTCTCCCTCTGCTGTTTCCTGAAGTCCACGATCATCTCCTTTGTTTTGTTGACATTGAGTGTGAGGTTATTTTCCTGACACCACACTCCGAGGGCCCTCACCTCCTCCCTGTAGGCCGTCTCGTCGCTGTTGGTAATCAAGCCTACCACTGTAGTGTCGTCTGCAAACTTGATGATTGAGTTGGAGGCGTGCATGGCCACGCAGTCATGGGTGAACAGGGAGTACAGGAGAGGGCTGAGAACGCACCCTTGTGGGGCCCCAGTGTTGAGGATCAGCGGGGTGGAGATGTTGTTTCCTACATTCACCACCTACGGGCCGGCCCTTTTGCAATGTAACGTTAGCTAATGCATTGGCGTCAGAAGGACAAAAATGAAAGCAACCTTTCCATTGGAAACAGGCTAAAAACAATCAAACATAGCCTCATATTTATCTCATTATAGCTAGCTAATACATCCGTGTGATATCCAAACAGCTAACTTTAGCTAGCTACTACTACTGGACAGTAGATGCTGTTAGCAACAACAACAAAAAACTGCATTCAACATTGCAAGGCGATGTAGCTAAGGTTATTTACTCACGTTTAGCGCAAGGGAATCGAAATCATCGTCAAGTATGTCCTCAAGAAGGGCATCTATCTATATCTTCGCTGTCCGTTTTTCTGGGTGTATCGTCAGTGGTGCTGACGGTGTGAAGCGAGGAACAGTTTTAGCAAGCTAACGTTACATAGCTAACTACGTGATTTAGCTAACATGCTTGATGAAATAACAATGCATTTTAGGAAGGCTGATACAATGTAAACGCCTGGGCATTACCAATCACAGGAGAAAAATATCATGTTGTCGGCAGGAGTCGAACCTGCGCGGGAAGATCCCAATGGATTTCTAGTCCATCGCCTTAACCACTCGGCCACGACAACTGCTGATGCTATTGAAGACAGAAACCGGTAATAGCCAACATAAAATTACAAATATATCAATATATCAGACACTGACTGATATTATGTTTTAGCAAAACTCAAATTACGTTGGTAACCATTTTTTCCAGGCTGTATCATCACAACCGGCAGTGATTGATAGGCCCAGAGGGCAGCGCACAATTGGCCCTGCGTCATCCGTGTTTGGCAGGTGTAGGCCTTCATTGAAAATACGAATTTGTTCTTAACTGATTTGCCTAGTTAAATAATAAATAAATAAAAATAGCAATAAGGCACCTCGGGGGATTGTGGTATATCGCCAAAGGGGGAGATCAAGCTGATCCTAACTGTTATAGGCCTATTTCTATTTTTCCCCGTTTATCAAAAGTGTTGGAAAACTTGTCAATAATCAATTGACTGGCTTTCTTGATGTCTATAGTATTCTCTCTGGTATGCAATCTGTTTGTTTTTTGTCTCAGCCACTGCCTGTCACCAAGGGAGTACCCCAAGGCTCAACCCTTACTTATTGTTTAAACAGAAAACACAGGAGATTGGTGGCACCTCCTAGTGGTTAAAGCGTTGGACTAGTAACCGCAAGGTTGCAAGTTCAAATCCCCGAACTGACAAGGTACAAATCTTTCGTTCTGCCCCTGAACTGACAGTTAACCCACTGTTCCTAGGCCGTCACTGAAGATAAGAATTTGTTCTTAACTGACTTGCGTAGTTAAATAAAGGTAAAATACATTTGGGAGGAGGAGCTCGTGGTAATGGCTGGAAGCGGAATCAGTGGAATGGTATCAAATGCATCAAACACATAGTTTGATTCCATTCCAGACATTATTATGAGCCGTCCTCCCCTCAGCAGCCTCCACTGATATAACATTATCATAGTATTATAAAGAGAACATTGGTGAAAACTGTTAGTACAGAAATATCTGTACTATCCGACAGGATGCTCTCGATTGTGCAGTTGTAAAAGTTTGTGAGTGTTTTTGGTGACAAGCCAAATTTCTTCAGCCTCCTGAGGTTGAAAAGGCGCTGCTGCGCCTTCTTCACCACGCTGTGTGTCTGTGTGGGTGGACCATTTCAGTTTGTCCGTGATGTGTACGCCGAGGAACTTTCCACCTTCTCCACTACTGTCCCGTCGATATGGATAGGGGGCTTCTCCCTCTGCTGTTTCCTGAAGTCCACGATCATCTCCTTTGTTTTGTTGACATTGAGTGTGAGGTTATTTTCCTGACACCACACTCCGAGGGCCCTCACCTCCTCCCTGTAGGCCGTCTCGTCGCTGTTGGTAATCAAGCCTACCACTGTAGTGTCGTCTGCAAACTTGATGATTGAGTTGGAGGCGTGCATGGCCACGCAGTCATGGGTGAACAGGGAGTACAGGAGAGGGCTGAGAACGCACCCTTGTGGGGCCCCAGTGTTGAGGATCAGCGGGGTGGAGATGTTGTTTCCTACATTCACCACCTACGGGCCGGCCCTTTTGCAATGTAACGTTAGCTAATGCATTGGAGTCAGAAGGACAAAAATGAAAGCAACCTTTCCATTGGAAACAGGCTAAAACCAATCAAACATAGCCTCATATTTATCTCATTATAGCTAGCTAATACATCCGTGTGATATCCAAACAGCTAACTTTAGCTAGCTACTACTACTGGACAGTAGATGCTGTTAGCAACAACAACAAAAAACTGCATTCAGCATTGCAAGGCGATGTAGCTAAGGTTATTTACTCACGTTTAGCGCAAGGGAATCGAAATCATCGTCAAGTATGTCCTCAAGAAGGGCATCTATCTATATCTTCGCTGTCCGTTTTTCTGGGTGTATCGTCAGTGGTGCTGACGGTGTGAAGCGAGGAACAGTTTTAGCAAGCTAACGTTACATAACTAACGACGTGATTTAGCTAACATGCTTGATGAAATAACAATGCATTTTAGGAAGGCTGATACAATGTAAACGCCTGGGCATTACCAATCACAGGAGAAAAATATCACGTTGTCGGCAGGAGTCGAACCTGCGCGGGAAGATCCCAATGGATTTCTAGTCCATCGCCTTAACCACTCGGCCACGACAACTGCTGATGGTATTGAAGACAGAAACCGGTAATAGCCAACATAAAATTACAAATATATCAGACACTGACTGATATTATGTTTTAGCAAAACTCAAATTACGTTGGTAACCATTTTTTCCAGGCTGTATCATCACAACCGGCAGTGATTGATAGGCCCAGAGGGCAGCGCACAATTGGCCCTGCGTCATCCGTGTTTGGCAGGTGTAGGCCTTCATTGAAAATACGAATTTGTTCTTAACTGATTTGCCTAGTTAAATAATAAATAAATAAAAATAGCAATAAGGCACCTCGGGGGATTGTGGTATATCGCCAAAGGGGGAGATCAAGCTGATCCTAACTGTTATAGGCCTATTTCTATTTTTCCCCGTTTATCAAAAGTGTTGGAAAACTTGTCAATAATCAATTGACTGGCTTTCTTGATGTCTATAGTATTCTCTCTGGTATGCAATCTGTTTGTTTTTTGTCTCAGCCACTGCCTGTCACCAAGGGAGTACCCCAAGGCTCAACCCTTACTTATTGTTTAAACAGAAAACACAGGAGATTGGTGGCACCTCCTAGTGGTTAAAGCGTTGGACTAGTAACCGGAAGGTTGCAAGTTCAAATCCCCGAACTGACAAGGTACAAATCTTTCGTTCTGCCCCTGAACTGACAGTTAACCCACTGTTCCTAGGCCGTCACTGAAAATAAGAATTTGTTCTTAACTGACTTGCGTAGTTAAATAAAGGTAAAATACATTTGGGAGGAGGAGCTCGTGGTAATGGCTGGAAGCGGAATCAGTGGAATGGTATCAAATGCATCAAACACATAGTTTGATTCCATTCCAGACATTATTATGAGCCGTCCTCCCCTCAGCAGCCTCCACTGATATAACATTATCATAGTATTATAAAGAGAACATTGGTGAAAACTGTTAGTACAGAAATATCTGTACTATCCGACAGGATGCTCTCGATTGTGCAGTTGTAAAAGTTTGTGAGTGTTTTTGGTGACAAGCCAAATTTCTTCAGCCTCCTGAGGTTGAAAAGGCGCTGCTGCGCCTTCTTCACCATGCTGTGTGTCTGTGTGGGTGGACCATTTCAGTTTGTCCGTGATGTGTACGCCGAGGAACTTTCCACCTTCTCCACTACTGTCCCGTCGATATGGATAGGGGGCTTCTCCCTCTGCTGTTTCCTGAAGTCCACGATCATCTCCTTTGTTTTGTTGACATTGAGTGTGAGGTTATTTTCCTGACACCACACTCCGAGGGCCCTCACCTCCTCCCTGTAGGCCGTCTCGTCGCTGTTGGTAATCAAGCCTACCACTGTAGTGTCGTCTGCAAACTTGATGATTGAGTTGGAGGCGTGCATGGCCACGCAGTCATGGGTGAACAGGGAGTACAGGAGAGGGCTGAGAACGCACCCTTGTGGGGCCCCAGTGTTGAGGATCAGCGGGGTGGAGATGTTGTTTCCTACATTCACCACCTACGGGCCGGCCCTTTTGCAATGTAACGTTAGCTAATGCATTGGAGTCAGAAGGACAAAAATGAAAGCAACCTTTCCATTGGAAACAGGCTAAAAACAATCAAACATAGCCTCATATTTATCTCATTATAGCTAGCTAATACATCCGTGTGATATCCAAACAGCTAACTTTAGCTAGCTACTACTACTGGACAGTAGATGCTGTTAGCAACAACAACAAAAAACTGCATTCAACATTGCAAGGCGATGTAGCTAAGGTTATTTACTCACGTTTAGCGCAAGGGAATCGAAATCATCGTCAAGTATGTCCTCAAGAAGGGCATCTATCTATATCTTCGCTGTCCGTTTTTCTGGGTGTATCGTCAGTGGTGCTGACGGTGTGAAGCGAGGAACAGTTTTAGCAAGCTAACGTTACATAGCTAACTACGTGATTTAGCTAACATGCTTGATGAAATAACAATGCATTTTAGGAAGGCTGATACAATGTAAACGCCTGGGCATTACCAATCACAGGAGAAAAATATCACGTTGTCGGCAGGATTCGAACCTGCGCGGGAAGATCCCAATGGATTTCTAGTCCATCGCCTTAACCACTCGGCCACGACAACTGCTGATGCTATTGAAGACAGAAACCGGTAATAGCCAACATAAAATTACAAATATATCAGACACTGACTGATATTATGTTTTAGCAAAACTCAAATTACGTTGGTAACCATTTTTTCCAGGCTGTATCATCACAACCGGCAGTGATTGATAGGCCCAGAGGGCAGCGCACAATTGGCCCTGCGTCATCCGTGTTTGGCAGGTGTAGGCCTTCATTGAAAATACGAATTTGTTCTTAACTGATTTGCCTAGTTAAATAATAAATAAATAAAAATAGCAATAAGGCACCTCGGGGGATTGTGGTATATCGCCAAAGGGGGAGATCAAGCTGATCCTAACTGTTATAGGCCTATTTCTATTTTTCCCCGTTTATCAAAAGTGTTGGAAAACTTGTCAATAATCAATTGACTGGCTTTCTTGATGTCTATAGTATTCTCTCTGGTATGCAATCTGTTTGTTTTTTGTCTCAGCCACTGCCTGTCACCAAGGGAGTACCCCAAGGCTCAACCCTTACTTATTGTTTAAACAGAAAACACAGGAGATTGGTGGCACCTCCTAGTGGTTAAAGCGTTGGACTAGTAACCGGAAGGTTGCAAGTTCAAATCCCCGAACTGACAAGGTACAAATCTTTCGTTCTGCCCCTGAACTGACAGTTAACCCACTGTTCCTAGGCCGTCACTGAAAATAAGAATTTGTTCTTAACTGACTTGCGTAGTTAAATAAAGGTAAAATACATTTGGGAGGAGGAGCTCGTGGTAATGGCTGGAAGCGGAATCAGTGGAATGGTATCAAACACATAGTTTGATTCCATTCCAGACATTATTATGAGCCGTCCTCCCCTCAGCAGCCTCCACTGATATAACATTATCATAGTATTATAAAGAGAACATTGGTGAAAACTGTTAGTACAGAAATATCTGTACTATCCGACAGGATGCTCTCGATTGTGCAGTTGTAAAAGTTTGTGAGTGTTTTTGGTGACAAGCCAAATTTCTTCAGCCTCCTGAGGTTGAAAAGGCGCTGCTGCGCCTTCTTCACCACGCTGTGTGTCTGTGTGGGTGGACCATTTCAGTTTGTCCGTGATGTGTACGCCGAGGAACTTTCCATCTTCTCCACTACTGTCCCGTCGATATGGATAGGGGGCTTCTCCCTCTGCTGTTTCCTGAAGTCCACGATCATCTCCTTTGTTTTGTTGACATTGAGTGTGAGGTTATTTTCCTGACACCACACTCCGAGGGCCCTCACCTCCTCCCTGTAGGCCGTCTCGTCGCTGTTGGTAATCAAGCCTACCACTGTAGTGTCGTCTGCAAACTTGATGATTGAGTTGGAGGCGTGCATGGCCACGCAGTCATGGGTGAACAGGGAGTACAGGAGAGGGCTGAGAACGCACCCTTGTGGGGCCCCAGTGTTGAGGATCAGCGGGGTGGAGATGTTGTTTCCTACATTCACCACCTACGGGCCGGCCCTTTTGCAATGTAACGTTAGCTAATGCATTGGAGTCAGAAGGACAAAAATGAAAGCAACCTTTCCATTGGAAACAGGCTAAAAACAATCAAACATAGCCTCATATTTATCTCATTATAGCTAGCTAATACATCCGTGTGATATCCAAACAGCTAACTTTAGCTAGCTACTACTACTGGACAGTAGATGCTGTTAGCAACAACAACAAAAAACTGCATTCAACATTGCAAGGCGATGTAGCTAAGGTTATTTACTCACGTTTAGCGCAAGGGAATCGAAATCATCGTCAAGTATGTCCTCAAGAAGGGCATCTATCTATATCTTCGCTGTCCGTTTTTCTGGGTGTATCGTCAGTGGTGCTGACGGTGTGAAGCGAGGAACAGTTTTAGCAAGCTAACGTTACATAGCTAACTACGTGATTTAGCTAACATGCTTGATGAAATAACAATGCATTTTAGGAAGGCTGATACAATGTAAACGCCTGGGCATTACCAATCACAGGAGAAAAATATCACGTTGTCGGCAGGATTCGAACCTGCGCGGGAAGATCCCAATGGATTTCTAGTCCATCGCCTTAACCACTCGGCCACGACAACTGCTGATGCTATTGAAGACAGAAACCGGTAATAGCCAACATAAAATTACAAATATATCAGACACTGACTGATATTATGTTTTAGCAAAACTCAAATTACGTTGGTAACCATTTTTTCCAGGCTGTATCATCACAACCGGCAGTGATTGATAGGCCCAGAGGGCAGCGCACAATTGGCCCTGCGTCATCCGTGTTTGGCAGGTGTAGGCCTTCATTGAAAATACGAATTTGTTCTTAACTGATTTGCCTAGTTAAATAATAAATAAATAAAAATAGCAATAAGGCACCTCGGGGGATTGTGGTATATCGCCAAAGGGGGAGATCAAGCTGATCCTAACTGTTATAGGCCTATTTCTATTTTTCCCCGTTTATCAAAAGTGTTGGAAAACTTGTCAATAATCAATTGACTGGCTTTCTTGATGTCTATAGTATTCTCTCTGGTATGCAATCTGTTTGTTTTTTGTCTCAGCCACTGCCTGTCACCAAGGGAGTACCCCAAGGCTCAACCCTTACTTATTGTTTAAACAGAAAACACAGGAGATTGGTGGCACCTCCTAGTGGTTAAAGCGTTGGACTAGTAACCGGAAGGTTGCAAGTTCAAATCCCCGAACTGACAAGGTACAAATCTTTCGTTCTGCCCCTGAACTGACAGTTAACCCACTGTTCCTAGGCCGTCACTGAAAATAAGAATTTGTTCTTAACTGACTTGCGTAGTTAAATAAAGGTAAAATACATTTGGGAGGAGGAGCTCGTGGTAATGGCTGGAAGCGGAATCAGTGGAATGGTATCAAATGCATCAAACACATAGTTTGATTCCATTCCAGACATTATTATGAGCCGTCCTCCCCTCAGCAGCCTCCACTGATATAACATTATCATAGTATTATAAAGAGAACATTGGTGAAAACTGTTAGTACAGAAATATCTGTACTATCCGACAGGATGCTCTCGATTGTGCAGTTGTAAAAGTTTGTGAGTGTTTTTGGTGACAAGCCAAATTTCTTCAGCCTCCTGAGGTTGAAAAGGCGCTGCTGCGCCTTCTTCACCACGCTGTGTGTCTGTGTGGGTGGACCATTTCAGTTTGTCCGTGATGTGTACGCCGAGGAACTTTCCACCTTCTCCACTACTGTCCCGTCGATATGGATAGGGGGCTTCTCCCTCTGCTGTTTCCTGAAGTCCACGATCATCTCCTTTGTTTTGTTGACATTGAGTGTGAGGTTATTTTCCTGACACCACACTCCGAGGGCCCTCACCTCCTCCCTGTAGGCCGTCTCGTCGCTGTTGGTAATCAAGCCTACCACTGTAGTGTCGTCTGCAAACTTGATGATTGAGTTGGAGGCGTGCATGGCCACGCAGTCATGGGTGAACAGGGAGTACAGGAGAGGGCTGAGAACGCACCCTTGTGGGGCCCCAGTGTTGAGGATCAGCGGGGTGGAGATGTTGTTTCCTACATTCACCACCTACGGGCCGGCCCTTTTGCAATGTAACGTTAGCTAATGCATTGGAGTCAGAAGGACAAAAATGAAAGCAACCTTTCCATTGGAAACAGGCTAAAAACAATCAAACATAGCCTCATATTTATCTCATTATAGCTAGCTAATACATCCGTGTGATATCCAAACAGCTAACTTTAGCTAGCTACTACTACTGGACAGTAGATGCTGTTAGCAACAACAACAAAAAACTGCATTCAACATTGCAAGGCGATGTAGCTAAGGTTATTTACTCACGTTTAGCGCAAGGGAATCGAAATCATCGTCAAGTATGTCCTCAAGAAGGGCATCTATCTATATCTTCGCTGTCCGTTTTTCTGGGTGTATCGTCAGTGGTGCTGACGGTGTGAAGCGAGGAACAGTTTTAGCAAGCTAACGTTACATAGCTAACTACGTGATTTAGCTAACATGCTTGATGAAATAACAATGCATTTTAGGAAGGCTGATACAATGTAAACGCCTGGGCATTACCAATCACAGGAGAAAAATATCACGTTGTCGGCAGGATTCGAACCTGCGCGGGAAGATCCCAATGGATTTCTAGTCCATCGCCTTAACCACTCGGCCACGACAACTGCTGATGCTATTGAAGACAGAAACCGGTAATAGCCAACATAAAATTACAAATATATCAGACACTGACTGATATTATGTTTTAGCAAAACTCAAATTACGTTGGTAACCATTTTTTCCAGGCTGTATCATCACAACCGGCAGTGATTGATAGGCCCAGAGGGCAGCGCACAATTGGCCCTGCGTCATCCGTGTTTGGCAGGTGTAGGCCTTCATTGAAAATACGAATTTGTTCTTAACTGATTTGCCTAGTTAAATAATAAATAAATAAAAATAGCAATAAGGCACCTCGGGGGATTGTGGTATATCGCCAAAGGGGGAGATCAAGCTGATCCTAACTGTTATAGGCCTATTTCTATTTTTCCCCGTTTATCAAAAGTGTTGGAAAACTTGTCAATAATCAATTGACTGGCTTTCTTGATGTCTATAGTATTCTCTCTGGTATGCAATCTGTTTGTTTTTTGTCTCAGCCACTGCCTGTCACCAAGGGAGTACCCCAAGGCTCAACCCTTACTTATTGTTTAAACAGAAAACACAGGAGATTGGTGGCACCTCCTAGTGGTTAAAGCGTTGGACTAGTAACCGGAAGGTTGCAAGTTCAAATCCCCGAACTGACAAGGTACAAATCTTTCGTTCTGCCCCTGAACTGACAGTTAACCCACTGTTCCTAGGCCGTCACTGAAAATAAGAATTTGTTCTTAACTGACTTGCGTAGTTAAATAAAGGTAAAATACATTTGGGAGGAGGAGCTCGTGGTAATGGCTGGAAGCGGAATCAGTGGAATGGTATCAAATGTATCAAACACATAGTTTGATTCCATTCCAGACATTATTATGAGCCGTCCTCCCCTCAGCAGCCTCCACTGATATAACATTATCATAGTATTATAAAGAGAACATTGGTGAAAACTGTTAGTACAGAAATATCTGTACTATCCGACAGGATGCTCTCGATTGTGCAGTTGTAAAAGTTTGTGAGTGTTTTTGGTGACAAGCCAAATTTCTTCAGCCTCCTGAGGTTGAAAAGGCGCTGCTGCGCCTTCTTCACCACGCTGTGTGTCTGTGTGGGTGGACCATTTCAGTTTGTCCGTGATGTGTACGCCGAGGAACTTTCCATCTTCTCCACTACTGTCCCGTCGATATGGATAGGGGGCTTCTCCCTCTGCTGTTTCCTGAAGTCCACGATCATCTCCTTTGTTTTGTTGACATTGAGTGTGAGGTTATTTTCCTGACACCACACTCCGAGGGCCCTCACCTCCTCCCTGTAGGCCGTCTCGTCGCTGTTGGTAATCAAGCCTACCACTGTAGTGTCGTCTGCAAACTTGATGATTGAGTTGGAGGCGTGCATGGCCACGCAGTCATGGGTGAACAGGGAGTACAGGAGAGGGCTGAGAACGCACCCTTGTGGGGCCCCAGTGTTGAGGATCAGCGGGGTGGAGATGTTGTTTCCTACATTCACCACCTACGGGCCGGCCCTTTTGCAATGTAACGTTAGCTAATGCATTGGAGTCAGAAGGACAAAAATGAAAGCAACCTTTCCATTGGAAACAGGCTAAAAACAATCAAACATAGCCTCATATTTATCTCATTATAGCTAGCTAATACATCCGTGTGATATCCAAACAGCTAACTTTAGCTAGCTACTACTACTGGACAGTAGATGCTGTTAGCAACAACAACAAAAAACTGCATTCAACATTGCAAGGCGATGTAGCTAAGGTTATTTACTCACGTTTAGCGCAAGGGAATCGAAATCATCGTCAAGTATGTCCTCAAGAAGGGCATCTATCTATATCTTCGCTGTCCGTTTTTCTGGGTGTATCGTCAGTGGTGCTGACGGTGTGAAGCGAGGAACAGTTTTAGCAAGCTAACGTTACATAACTAACGACGTGATTTAGCTAACATGCTTGATGAAATAACAATGCATTTTAGGAAGGCTGATACAATGTAAACGCCTGGGCATTACCAATCACAGGAGAAAAATATCACGTTGTCGGCAGGAGTCGAACCTGCGCGGGAAGATCCCAATGGATTTCTAGTCCATCGCCTTAACCACTCGGCCACGACAACTGCTGATGCTATTGAAGACAGAAACCGGTAATAGCCAACATAAAATTACAAATATATCAGACACTGACTGATATTATGTTTTAGCAAAACTCAAATTACGTTGGTAACCATTTTTTCCAGGCTGTATCATCACAACCGGCAGTGATTGATAGGCCCAGAGGGCAGCGCACAATTGGCCCTGCGTCATCCGTGTTTGGCAGGTGTAGGCCTTCATTGAAAATACGAATTTGTTCTTAACTGATTTGCCTAGTTAAATAATAAATAAATAAAAATAGCAATAAGGCACCTCGGGGGATTGTGGTATATCGCCAAAGGGGGAGATCAAGCTGATCCTAACTGTTATAGGCCTATTTCTATTTTTCCCCGTTTATCAAAAGTGTTGGAAAACTTGTCAATAATCAATTGACTGGCTTTCTTGATGTCTATAGTATTCTCTCTGGTATGCAATCTGTTTGTTTTTTGTCTCAGCCACTGCCTGTCACCAAGGGAGTACCCCAAGGCTCAACCCTTACTTATTGTTTAAACAGAAAACACAGGAGATTGGTGGCACCTCCTAGTGGTTAAAGCGTTGGACTAGTAACCGGAAGGTTGCAAGTTCAAATCCCCGAACTGACAAGGTACAAATCTTTCGTTCTGCCCCTGAACTGACAGTTAACCCACTGTTCCTAGGCCGTCACTGAAAATAAGAATTTGTTCTTAACTGACTTGCGTAGTTAAATAAAGGTAAAATACATTTGGGAGGAGGAGCTCGTGGTAATGGCTGGAAGCGGAATCAGTGGAATGGTATCAAATGCATCAAACACATAGTTTGATTCCATTCCAGACATTATTATGAGCCGTCCTCCCCTCAGCAGCCTCCACTGATATAACATTATCATAGTATTATAAAGAGAACATTGGTGAAAACTGTTAGTACAGAAATATCTGTACTATCCGACAGGATGCTCTCGATTGTGCAGTTGTAAAAGTTTGTGAGTGTTTTTGGTGACAAGCCAAATTTCTTCAGCCTCCTGAGGTTGAAAAGGCGCTGCTGCGCCTTCTTCACCATGCTGTGTGTCTGTGTGGGTGGACCATTTCAGTTTGTCCGTGATGTGTACGCCGAGGAACTTTCCACCTTCTCCACTACTGTCCCGTCGATATGGATAGGGGGCTTCTCCCTCTGCTGTTTCCTGAAGTCCACGATCATCTCCTTTGTTTTGTTGACATTGAGTGTGAGGTTATTTTCCTGACACCACACTCCGAGGGCCCTCACCTCCTCCCTGTAGGCCGTCTCGTCGCTGTTGGTAATCAAGCCTACCACTGTAGTGTCGTCTGCAAACTTGATGATTGAGTTGGAGGCGTGCATGGCCACGCAGTCATGGGTGAACAGGGAGTACAGGAGAGGGCTGAGAACGCACCCTTGTGGGGCCCCAGTGTTGAGGATCAGCGGGGTGGAGATGTTGTTTCCTACATTCACCACCTACGGGCCGGCCCTTTTGCAATGTAACGTTAGCTAATGCATTGGAGTCAGAAGGACAAAAATGAAAGCAACCTTTCCATTGGAAACAGGCTAAAAACAATCAAACATAGCCTCATATTTATCTCATTATAGCTAGCTAATACATCCGTGTGATATCCAAACAGCTAACTTTAGCTAGCTACTACTACTGGACAGTAGATGCTGTTAGCAACAACAACAAAAAACTGCATTCAACATTGCAAGGCGATGTAGCTAAGGTTATTTACTCACGTTTAGCGCAAGGGAATCGAAATCATCGTCAAGTATGTCCTCAAGAAGGGCATCTATCTATATCTTCGCTGTCCGTTTTTCTGGGTGTATCGTCAGTGGTGCTGACGGTGTGAAGCGAGGAACAGTTTTAGCAAGCTAACGTTACATAGCTAACTACGTGATTTAGCTAACATGCTTGATGAAATAACAATGCATTTTAGGAAGGCTGATACAATGTAAACGCCTGGGCATTACCAATCACAGGAGAAAAATATCACGTTGTCGGCAGGATTCGAACCTGCGCGGGAAGATCCCAATGGATTTCTAGTCCATCGCCTTAACCACTCGGCCACGACAACTGCTGATGCTATTGAAGACAGAAACCGGTAATAGCCAACATAAAATTACAAATATATCAGACACTGACTGATATTATGTTTTAGCAAAACTCAAATTACGTTGGTAACCATTTTTTCCAGGCTGTATCATCACAACCGGCAGTGATTGATAGGCCCAGAGGGCAGCGCACAATTGGCCCTGCGTCATCCGTGTTTGGCAGGTGTAGGCCTTCATTGAAAATACGAATTTGTTCTTAACTGATTTGCCTAGTTAAATAATAAATAAATAAAAATAGCAATAAGGCACCTCGGGGGATTGTGGTATATCGCCAAAGGGGGAGATCAAGCTGATCCTAACTGTTATAGGCCTATTTCTATTTTTCCCCGTTTATCAAAAGTGTTGGAAAACTTGTCAATAATCAATTGACTGGCTTTCTTGATGTCTATAGTATTCTCTCTGGTATGCAATCTGTTTGTTTTTTGTCTCAGCCACTGCCTGTCACCAAGGGAGTACCCCAAGGCTCAACCCTTACTTATTGTTTAAACAGAAAACACAGGAGATTGGTGGCACCTCCTAGTGGTTAAAGCGTTGGACTAGTAACCGGAAGGTTGCAAGTTCAAATCCCCGAACTGACAAGGTACAAATCTTTCGTTCTGCCCCTGAACTGACAGTTAACCCACTGTTCCTAGGCCGTCACTGAAAATAAGAATTTGTTCTTAACTGACTTGCGTAGTTAAATAAAGGTAAAATACATTTGGGAGGAGGAGCTCGTGGTAATGGCTGGAAGCGGAATCAGTGGAATGGTATCAAATGTATCAAACACATAGTTTGATTCCATTCCAGACATTATTATGAGCCGTCCTCCCCTCAGCAGCCTCCACTGATATAACATTATCATAGTATTATAAAGAGAACATTGGTGAAAACTGTTAGTACAGAAATATCTGTACTATCCGACAGGATGCTCTCGATTGTGCAGTTGTAAAAGTTTGTGAGTGTTTTTGGTGACAAGCCAAATTTCTTCAGCCTCCTGAGGTTGAAAAGGCGCTGCTGCGCCTTCTTCACCACGCTGTGTGTCTGTGTGGGTGGACCATTTCAGTTTGTCCGTGATGTGTACGCCGAGGAACTTTCCATCTTCTCCACTACTGTCCCGTCGATATGGATAGGGGGCTTCTCCCTCTGCTGTTTCCTGAAGTCCACGATCATCTCCTTTGTTTTGTTGACATTGAGTGTGAGGTTATTTTCCTGACACCACACTCCGAGGGCCCTCACCTCCTCCCTGTAGGCCGTCTCGTCGCTGTTGGTAATCAAGCCTACCACTGTAGTGTCGTCTGCAAACTTGATGATTGAGTTGGAGGCGTGCATGGCCACGCAGTCATGGGTGAACAGGGAGTACAGGAGAGGGCTGAGAACGCACCCTTGTGGGGCCCCAGTGTTGAGGATCAGCGGGGTGGAGATGTTGTTTCCTACATTCACCACCTACGGGCCGGCCCTTTTGCAATGTAACGTTAGCTAATGCATTGGAGTCAGAAGGACAAAAATGAAAGCAACCTTTCCATTGGAAACAGGCTAAAAACAATCAAACATAGCCTCATATTTATCTCATTATAGCTAGCTAATACATCCGTGTGATATCCAAACAGCTAACTTTAGCTAGCTACTACTACTGGACAGTAGATGCTGTTAGCAACAACAACAAAAAACTGCATTCAACATTGCAAGGCGATGTAGCTAAGGTTATTTACTCACGTTTTAGCGCAAGGGAATCGAAATCATCGTCAAGTATGTCCTCAAGAAGGGCATCTATCTATATCTTCGCTGTCCGTTTTTCTGGGTGTATCGTCAGTGGTGCTGACGGTGTGAAGCGAGGAACAGTTTTAGCAAGCTAACGTTACATAGCTAACTACGTGATTTAGCTAACATGCTTGATGAAATAACAATGCATTTTAGGAAGGCTGATACAATGTAAACGCCTGGGCATTACCAATCACAGGAGAAAAATATCACGTTGTCGGCAGGATTCGAACCTGCGCGGGAAGATCCCAATGGATTTCTAGTCCATCGCCTTAACCACTCGGCCACAACAACTGCTGATGCTATTGAAGACAGAAACCGGTAATAGCCAAAATAAAATTACAAATATATCAGACACTGACTGATATTATGTTTTAGCAAAACTCAAATTACGTTGGTAACCATTTTTTCCAGGCTGTATCATCACAACCGGCAGTGATTGATAGGCCCAGAGGGCAGCGCACAATTGGCCCTGCGTCATCCGTGTTTGGCAGGTGTAGGCCTTCATTGAAAATACGAATTTGTTCTTAACTGATTTGCCTAGTTAAATAATAAATAAATAAAAATAGCAATAAGGCACCTCGGGGGATTGTGGTATATCGCCAAAGGGGGAGATCAAGCTGATCCTAACTGTTATAGGCCTATTTCTATTTTTCCCCGTTTATCAAAAGTGTTGGAAAACTTGTCAATAATCAATTGACTGGCTTTCTTGATGTCTATAGTATTCTCTCTGGTATGCAATCTGTTTGTTTTTTGTCTCAGCCACTGCCTGTCACCAAGGGAGTACCCCAAGGCTCAACCCTTACTTATTGTTTAAACAGAAAACACAGGAGATTGGTGGCACCTCCTAGTGGTTAAAGCGTTGGACTAGTAACCGGAAGGTTGCAAGTTCAAATCCCCGAACTGACAAGGTACAAATCTTTCGTTCTGCCCCTGAACTGACAGTTAACCCACTGTTCCTAGGCCGTCACTGAAAATAAGAATTTGTTCTTAACTGACTTGCGTAGTTAAATAAAGGTAAAATACATTTGGGAGGAGGAGCTCGTGGTAATGGCTGGAAGCGGAATCAGTGGAATGGTATCAAATGCATCAAACACATAGTTTGATTCCATTCCAGACATTATTATGAGCCGTCCTCCCCTCAGCAGCCTCCACTGATATAACATTATCATAGTATTATAAAGAGAACATTGGTGAAAACTGTTAGTACAGAAATATCTGTACTATCCGACAGGATGCTCTCGATTGTGCAGTTGTAAAAGTTTGTGAGTGTTTTTGGTGACAAGCCAAATTTCTTCAGCCTCCTGAGGTTGAAAAGGCGCTGCTGCGCCTTCTTCACCACGCTGTGTGTCTGTGTGGGTGGACCATTTCAGTTTGTCCGTGATGTGTACGCCGAGGAACTTTCCACCTTCTCCACTACTGTCCCGTCGATATGGATAGGGGGCTTCTCCCTCTGCTGTTTCCTGAAGTCCACGATCATCTCCTTTGTTTTGTTGACATTGAGTGTGAGGTTATTTTCCTGACACCACACTCCGAGGGCCCTCACCTCCTCCCTGTAGGCCGTCTCGTCGCTGTTGGTAATCAAGCCTACCACTGTAGTGTCGTCTGCAAACTTGATGATTGAGTTGGAGGCGTGCATGGCCACGCAGTCATGGGTGAACAGGGAGTACAGGAGAGGGCTGAGAACGCACCCTTGTGGGGCCCCAGTGTTGAGGATCAGCGGGGTGGAGATGTTGTTTCCTACATTCACCACCTACGGGCCGGCCCTTTTGCAATGTAACGTTAGCTAATGCATTGGAGTCAGAAGGACAAAAATGAAAGCAACCTTTCCATTGGAAACAGGCTAAAAACAATCAAACATAGCCTCATATTTATCTCATTATAGCTAGCTAATACATCCGTGTGATATCCAAACAGCTAACTTTAGCTAGCTACTACTACTGGACAGTAGATGCTGTTAGCAACAACAACAAAAAACTGCATTCAACATTGCAAGGCGATGTAGCTAAGGTTATTTACTCACGTTTAGCGCAAGGGAATCGAAATCATCGTCAAGTATGTCCTCAAGAAGGGCATCTATCTATATCTTCGCTGTCCGTTTTTCTGGGTGTATCGTCAGTGGTGCTGACGGTGTGAAGCGAGGAACAGTTTTAGCAAGCTAACGTTACATAGCTAACTACGTGATTTAGCTAACATGCTTGATGAAATAACAATGCATTTTAGGAAGGCTGATACAATGTAAACGCCTGGGCATTACCAATCACAGGAGAAAAATATCACGTTGTCGGCAGGATTCGAACCTGCGCGGGAAGATCCCAATGGATTTCTAGTCCATCGCCTTAACCACTCGGCCACGACAACTGCTGATGCTATTGAAGACAGAAACCGGTAATAGCCAACATAAAATTACAAATATATCAGACACTGACTGATATTATGTTTTAGCAAAACTCAAATTACGTTGGTAACCATTTTTTCCAGGCTGTATCATCACAACCGGCAGTGATTGATAGGCCCAGAGGGCAGCGCACAATTGGCCCTGCGTCATCCGTGTTTGGCAGGTGTAGGCCTTCATTGAAAATACGAATTTGTTCTTAACTGATTTGCCTAGTTAAATAATAAATAAATAAAAATAGCAATAAGGCACCTCGGGGGATTGTGGTATATCGCCAAAGGGGGAGATCAAGCTGATCCTAACTGTTATAGGCCTATTTCTATTTTTCCCCGTTTATCAAAAGTGTTGGAAAACTTGTCAATAATCAATTGACTGGCTTTCTTGATGTCTATAGTATTCTCTCTGGTATGCAATCTGTTTGTTTTTTGTCTCAGCCACTGCCTGTCACCAAGGGAGTACCCCAAGGCTCAACCCTTACTTATTGTTTAAACAGAAAACACAGGAGATTGGTGGCACCTCCTAGTGGTTAAAGCGTTGGACTAGTAACCGGAAGGTTGCAAGTTCAAATCCCCGAACTGACAAGGTACAAATCTTTCGTTCTGCCCCTGAACTGACAGTTAACCCACTGTTCCTAGGCCGTCACTGAAAATAAGAATTTGTTCTTAACTGACTTGCGTAGTTAAATAAAGGTAAAATACATTTGGGAGGAGGAGCTCGTGGTAATGGCTGGAAGCGGAATCAGTGGAATGGTATCAAATGCATCAAACACATAGTTTGATTCCATTCCAGACATTATTATGAGCCGTCCTCCCCTCAGCAGCCTCCACTGATATAACATTATCATAGTATTATAAAGAGAACATTGGTGAAAACTGTTAGTACAGAAATATCTGTACTATCCGACAGGATGCTCTCGATTGTGCAGTTGTAAAAGTTTGTGAGTGTTTTTGGTGACAAGCCAAATTTCTTCAGCCTCCTGAGGTTGAAAAGGCGCTGCTGCGCCTTCTTCACCACGCTGTGTGTCTGTGTGGGTGGACCATTTCAGTTTGTCCGTGATGTGTACGCCGAGGAACTTTCCACCTTCTCCACTACTGTCCCGTCGATATGGATAGGGGGCTTCTCCCTCTGCTGTTTCCTGAAGTCCACGATCATCTCCTTTGTTTTGTTGACATTGAGTGTGAGGTTATTTTCCTGACACCACACTCCGAGGGCCCTCACCTCCTCCCTGTAGGCCGTCTCGTCGCTGTTGGTAATCAAGCCTACCACTGTAGTGTCGTCTGCAAACTTGATGATTGAGTTGGAGGCGTGCATGGCCACGCAGTCATGGGTGAACAGGGAGTACAGGAGAGGGCTGAGAACGCACCCTTGTGGGGCCCCAGTGTTGAGGATCAGCGGGGTGGAGATGTTGTTTCCTACATTCACCACCTACGGGCCGGCCCTTTTGCAATGTAACGTTAGCTAATGCATTGGAGTCAGAAGGACAAAAATGAAAGCAACCTTTCCATTGGAAACAGGCTAAAAACAATCAAACATAGCCTCATATTTATCTCATTATAGCTAGCTAATACATCCGTGTGATATCCAAACAGCTAACTTTAGCTAGCTACTACTACTGGACAGTAGATGCTGTTAGCAACAACAACAAAAAACTGCATTCAACATTGCAAGGCGATGTAGCTAAGGTTATTTACTCACGTTTAGCGCAAGGGAATCGAAATCATCGTCAAGTATGTCCTCAAGAAGGGCATCTATCTATATCTTCGCTGTCCGTTTTTCTGGGTGTATCGTCAGTGGTGCTGACGGTGTGAAGCGAGGAACAGTTTTAGCAAGCTAACGTTACATAGCTAACTACGTGATTTAGCTAACATGCTTGATGAAATAACAATGCATTTTAGGAAGGCTGATACAATGTAAACGCCTGGGCATTACCAATCACAGGAGAAAAATATCACGTTGTCGGCAGGATTCGAACCTGCGCGGGAAGATCCCAATGGATTTCTAGTCCATCGCCTTAACCACTCGGCCACGACAACTGCTGATGCTATTGAAGACAGAAACCGGTAATAGCCAACATAAAATTACAAATATATCAGACACTGACTGATATTATGTTTTAGCAAAACTCAAATTACGTTGGTAACCATTTTTTCCAGGCTGTATCATCACAACCGGCAGTGATTGATAGGCCCAGAGGGCAGCGCACAATTGGCCCTGCGTCATCCGTGTTTGGCAGGTGTAGGCCTTCATTGAAAATACGAATTTGTTCTTAACTGATTTGCCTAGTTAAATAATAAATAAATAAAAATAGCAATAAGGCACCTCGGGGGATTGTGGTATATCGCCAAAGGGGGAGATCAAGCTGATCCTAACTGTTATAGGCCTATTTCTATTTTTCCCCGTTTATCAAAAGTGTTGGAAAACTTGTCAATAATCAATTGACTGGCTTTCTTGATGTCTATAGTATTCTCTCTGGTATGCAATCTGTTTGTTTTTTGTCTCAGCCACTGCCTGTCACCAAGGGAGTACCCCAAGGCTCAACCCTTACTTATTGTTTAAACAGAAAACACAGGAGATTGGTGGCACCTCCTAGTGGTTAAAGCGTTGGACTAGTAACCGGAAGGTTGCAAGTTCAAATCCCCGAACTGACAAGGTACAAATCTTTCGTTCTGCCCCTGAACTGACAGTTAACCCACTGTTCCTAGGCCGTCACTGAAAATAAGAATTTGTTCTTAACTGACTTGCGTAGTTAAATAAAGGTAAAATACATTTGGGAGGAGGAGCTCGTGGTAATGGCTGGAAGCGGAATCAGTGGAATGGTATCAAATGTATCAAACACATAGTTTGATTCCATTCCAGACATTATTATGAGCCGTCCTCCCCTCAGCAGCCTCCACTGATATAACATTATCATAGTATTATAAAGAGAACATTGGTGAAAACTGTTAGTACAGAAATATCTGTACTATCCGACAGGATGCTCTCGATTGTGCAGTTGTAAAAGTTTGTGAGTGTTTTTGGTGACAAGCCAAATTTCTTCAGCCTCCTGAGGTTGAAAAGGCGCTGCTGCGCCTTCTTCACCACGCTGTGTGTCTGTGTGGGTGGACCATTTCAGTTTGTCCGTGATGTGTACGCCGAGGAACTTTCCATCTTCTCCACTACTGTCCCGTCGATATGGATAGGGGGCTTCTCCCTCTGCTGTTTCCTGAAGTCCACGATCATCTCCTTTGTTTTGTTGACATTGAGTGTGAGGTTATTTTCCTGACACCACACTCCGAGGGCCCTCACCTCCTCCCTGTAGGCCGTCTCGTCGCTGTTGGTAATCAAGCCTACCACTGTAGTGTCGTCTGCAAACTTGATGATTGAGTTGGAGGCGTGCATGGCCACGCAGTCATGGGTGAACAGGGAGTACAGGAGAGGGCTGAGAACGCACCCTTGTGGGGCCCCAGTGTTGAGGATCAGCGGGGTGGAGATGTTGTTTCCTACATTCACCACCTACGGGCCGGCCCTTTTGCAATGTAACGTTAGCTAATGCATTGGAGTCAGAAGGACAAAAATGAAAGCAACCTTTCCATTGGAAACAGGCTAAAAACAATCAAACATAGCCTCATATTTATCTCATTATAGCTAGCTAATACATCCGTGTGATATCCAAACAGCTAACTTTAGCTAGCTACTACTACTGGACAGTAGATGCTGTTAGCAACAACAACAAAAAACTGCATTCAACATTGCAAGGCGATGTAGCTAAGGTTATTTACTCACGTTTTAGCGCAAGGGAATCGAAATCATCGTCAAGTATGTCCTCAAGAAGGGCATCTATCTATATCTTCGCTGTCCGTTTTTCTGGGTGTATCGTCAGTGGTGCTGACGGTGTGAAGCGAGGAACAGTTTTAGCAAGCTAACGTTACATAGCTAACTACGTGATTTAGCTAACATGCTTGATGAAATAACAATGCATTTTAGGAAGGCTGATACAATGTAAACGCCTGGGCATTACCAATCACAGGAGAAAAATATCACGTTGTCGGCAGGATTCGAACCTGCGCGGGAAGATCCCAATGGATTTCTAGTCCATCGCCTTAACCACTCGGCCACAACAACTGCTGATGCTATTGAAGACAGAAACCGGTAATAGCCAAAATAAAATTACAAATATATCAGACACTGACTGATATTATGTTTTAGCAAAACTCAAATTACGTTGGTAACCATTTTTTCCAGGCTGTATCATCACAACCGGCAGTGATTGATAGGCCCAGAGGGCAGCGCACAATTGGCCCTGCGTCATCCGTGTTTGGCAGGTGTAGGCCTTCATTGAAAATACGAATTTGTTCTTAACTGATTTGCCTAGTTAAATAATAAATAAATAAAAATAGCAATAAGGCACCTCGGGGGATTGTGGTATATCGCCAAAGGGGGAGATCAAGCTGATCCTAACTGTTATAGGCCTATTTCTATTTTTCCCCGTTTATCAAAAGTGTTGGAAAACTTGTCAATAATCAATTGACTGGCTTTCTTGATGTCTATAGTATTCTCTCTGGTATGCAATCTGTTTGTTTTTTGTCTCAGCCACTGCCTGTCACCAAGGGAGTACCCCAAGGCTCAACCCTTACTTATTGTTTAAACAGAAAACACAGGAGATTGGTGGCACCTCCTAGTGGTTAAAGCGTTGGACTAGTAACCGGAAGGTTGCAAGTTCAAATCCCCGAACTGACAAGGTACAAATCTTTCGTTCTGCCCCTGAACTGACAGTTAACCCACTGTTCCTAGGCCGTCACTGAAAATAAGAATTTGTTCTTAACTGACTTGCGTAGTTAAATAAAGGTAAAATACATTTGGGAGGAGGAGCTCGTGGTAATGGCTGGAAGCGGAATCAGTGGAATGGTATCAAATGCATCAAACACATAGTTTGATTCCATTCCAGACATTATTATGAGCCGTCCTCCCCTCAGCAGCCTCCACTGATATAACATTATCATAGTATTATAAAGAGAACATTGGTGAAAACTGTTAGTACAGAAATATCTGTACTATCCGACAGGATGCTCTCGATTGTGCAGTTGTAAAAGTTTGTGAGTGTTTTTGGTGACAAGCCAAATTTCTTCAGCCTCCTGAGGTTGAAAAGGCGCTGCTGCGCCTTCTTCACCACGCTGTGTGTCTGTGTGGGTGGACCATTTCAGTTTGTCCGTGATGTGTACGCCGAGGAACTTTCCACCTTCTCCACTACTGTCCCGTCGATATGGATAGGGGGCTTCTCCCTCTGCTGTTTCCTGAAGTCCACGATCATCTCCTTTGTTTTGTTGACATTGAGTGTGAGGTTATTTTCCTGACACCACACTCCGAGGGCCCTCACCTCCTCCCTGTAGGCCGTCTCGTCGCTGTTGGTAATCAAGCCTACCACTGTAGTGTCGTCTGCAAACTTGATGATTGAGTTGGAGGCGTGCATGGCCACGCAGTCATGGGTGAACAGGGAGTACAGGAGAGGGCTGAGAACGCACCCTTGTGGGGCCCCAGTGTTGAGGATCAGCGGGGTGGAGATGTTGTTTCCTACATTCACCACCTACGGGCCGGCCCTTTTGCAATGTAACGTTAGCTAATGCATTGGAGTCAGAAGGACAAAAATGAAAGCAACCTTTCCATTGGAAACAGGCTAAAAACAATCAAACATAGCCTCATATTTATCTCATTATAGCTAGCTAATACATCCGTGTGATATCCAAACAGCTAACTTTAGCTAGCTACTACTACTGGACAGTAGATGCTGTTAGCAACAACAACAAAAAACTGCATTCAACATTGCAAGGCGATGTAGCTAAGGTTATTTACTCACGTTTAGCGCAAGGGAATCGAAATCATCGTCAAGTATGTCCTCAAGAAGGGCATCTATCTATATCTTCGCTGTCCGTTTTTCTGGGTGTATCGTCAGTGGTGCTGACGGTGTGAAGCGAGGAACAGTTTTAGCAAGCTAACGTTACATAGCTAACTACGTGATTTAGCTAACATGCTTGATGAAATAACAATGCATTTTAGGAAGGCTGATACAATGTAAACGCCTGGGCATTACCAATCACAGGAGAAAAATATCACGTTGTCGGCAGGATTCGAACCTGCGCGGGAAGATCCCAATGGATTTCTAGTCCATCGCCTTAACCACTCGGCCACGACAACTGCTGATGCTATTGAAGACAGAAACCGGTAATAGCCAACATAAAATTACAAATATATCAGACACTGACTGATATTATGTTTTAGCAAAACTCAAATTACGTTGGTAACCATTTTTTCCAGGCTGTATCATCACAACCGGCAGTGATTGATAGGCCCAGAGGGCAGCGCACAATTGGCCCTGCGTCATCCGTGTTTGGCAGGTGTAGGCCTTCATTGAAAATACGAATTTGTTCTTAACTGATTTGCCTAGTTAAATAATAAATAAATAAAAATAGCAATAAGGCACCTCGGGGGATTGTGGTATATCGCCAAAGGGGGAGATCAAGCTGATCCTAACTGTTATAGGCCTATTTCTATTTTTCCCCGTTTATCAAAAGTGTTGGAAAACTTGTCAATAATCAATTGACTGGCTTTCTTGATGTCTATAGTATTCTCTCTGGTATGCAATCTGTTTGTTTTTTGTCTCAGCCACTGCCTGTCACCAAGGGAGTACCCCAAGGCTCAACCCTTACTTATTGTTTAAACAGAAAACACAGGAGATTGGTGGCACCTCCTAGTGGTTAAAGCGTTGGACTAGTAACCGGAAGGTTGCAAGTTCAAATCCCCGAACTGACAAGGTACAAATCTTTCGTTCTGCCCCTGAACTGACAGTTAACCCACTGTTCCTAGGCCGTCACTGAAAATAAGAATTTGTTCTTAACTGACTTGCGTAGTTAAATAAAGGTAAAATACATTTGGGAGGAGGAGCTCGTGGTAATGGCTGGAAGCGGAATCAGTGGAATGGTATCAAATGCATCAAACACATAGTTTGATTCCATTCCAGACATTATTATGAGCCGTCCTCCCCTCAGCAGCCTCCACTGATATAACATTATCATAGTATTATAAAGAGAACATTGGTGAAAACTGTTAGTACAGAAATATCTGTACTATCCGACAGGATGCTCTCGATTGTGCAGTTGTAAAAGTTTGTGAGTGTTTTTGGTGACAAGCCAAATTTCTTCAGCCTCCTGAGGTTGAAAAGGCGCTGCTGCGCCTTCTTCACCACGCTGTGTGTCTGTGTGGGTGGACCATTTCAGTTTGTCCGTGATGTGTACGCCGAGGAACTTTCCACCTTCTCCACTACTGTCCCGTCGATATGGATAGGGGGCTTCTCCCTCTGCTGTTTCCTGAAGTCCACGATCATCTCCTTTGTTTTGTTGACATTGAGTGTGAGGTTATTTTCCTGACACCACACTCCGAGGGCCCTCACCTCCTCCCTGTAGGCCGTCTCGTCGCTGTTGGTAATCAAGCCTACCACTGTAGTGTCGTCTGCAAACTTGATGATTGAGTTGGAGGCGTGCATGGCCACGCAGTCATGGGTGAACAGGGAGTACAGGAGAGGGCTGAGAACGCACCCTTGTGGGGCCCCAGTGTTGAGGATCAGCGGGGTGGAGATGTTGTTTCCTACATTCACCACCTACGGGCCGGCCCTTTTGCAATGTAACGTTAGCTAATGCATTGGAGTCAGAAGGACAAAAATGAAAGCAACCTTTCCATTGGAAACAGGCTAAAAACAATCAAACATAGCCTCATATTTATCTCATTATAGCTAGCTAATACATCCGTGTGATATCCAAACAGCTAACTTTAGCTAGCTACTACTACTGGACAGTAGATGCTGTTAGCAACAACAACAAAAAACTGCATTCAACATTGCAAGGCGATGTAGCTAAGGTTATTTACTCACGTTTAGCGCAAGGGAATCGAAATCATCGTCAAGTATGTCCTCAAGAAGGGCATCTATCTATATCTTCGCTGTCCGTTTTTCTGGGTGTATCGTCAGTGGTGCTGACGGTGTGAAGCGAGGAACAGTTTTAGCAAGCTAACGTTACATAGCTAACTACGTGATTTAGCTAACATGCTTGATGAAATAACAATGCATTTTAGGAAGGCTGATACAATGTAAACGCCTGGGCATTACCAATCACAGGAGAAAAATATCACGTTGTCGGCAGGATTCGAACCTGCGCGGGAAGATCCCAATGGATTTCTAGTCCATCGCCTTAACCACTCGGCCACGACAACTGCTGATGCTATTGAAGACAGAAACCGGTAATAGCCAACATAAAATTACAAATATATCAGACACTGACTGATATTATGTTTTAGCAAAACTCAAATTACGTTGGTAACCATTTTTTCCAGGCTGTATCATCACAACCGGCAGTGATTGATAGGCCCAGAGGGCAGCGCACAATTGGCCCTGCGTCATCCGTGTTTGGCAGGTGTAGGCCTTCATTGAAAATACGAATTTGTTCTTAACTGATTTGCCTAGTTAAATAATAAATAAATAAAAATAGCAATAAGGCACCTCGGGGGATTGTGGTATATCGCCAAAGGGGGAGATCAAGCTGATCCTAACTGTTATAGGCCTATTTCTATTTTTCCCCGTTTATCAAAAGTGTTGGAAAACTTGTCAATAATCAATTGACTGGCTTTCTTGATGTCTATAGTATTCTCTCTGGTATGCAATCTGTTTGTTTTTTGTCTCAGCCACTGCCTGTCACCAAGGGAGTACCCCAAGGCTCAACCCTTACTTATTGTTTAAACAGAAAACACAGGAGATTGGTGGCACCTCCTAGTGGTTAAAGCGTTGGACTAGTAACCGGAAGGTTGCAAGTTCAAATCCCCGAACTGACAAGGTACAAATCTTTCGTTCTGCCCCTGAACTGACAGTTAACCCACTGTTCCTAGGCCGTCACTGAAAATAAGAATTTGTTCTTAACTGACTTGCGTAGTTAAATAAAGGTAAAATACATTTGGGAGGAGGAGCTCGTGGTAATGGCTGGAAGCGGAATCAGTGGAATGGTATCAAATGTATCAAACACATAGTTTGATTCCATTCCAGACATTATTATGAGCCGTCCTCCCCTCAGCAGCCTCCACTGATATAACATTATCATAGTATTATAAAGAGAACATTGGTGAAAACTGTTAGTACAGAAATATCTGTACTATCCGACAGGATGCTCTCGATTGTGCAGTTGTAAAAGTTTGTGAGTGTTTTTGGTGACAAGCCAAATTTCTTCAGCCTCCTGAGGTTGAAAAGGCGCTGCTGCGCCTTCTTCACCACGCTGTGTGTCTGTGTGGGTGGACCATTTCAGTTTGTCCGTGATGTGTACGCCGAGGAACTTTCCATCTTCTCCACTACTGTCCCGTCGATATGGATAGGGGGCTTCTCCCTCTGCTGTTTCCTGAAGTCCACGATCATCTCCTTTGTTTTGTTGACATTGAGTGTGAGGTTATTTTCCTGACACCACACTCCGAGGGCCCTCACCTCCTCCCTGTAGGCCGTCTCGTCGCTGTTGGTAATCAAGCCTACCACTGTAGTGTCGTCTGCAAACTTGATGATTGAGTTGGAGGCGTGCATGGCCACGCAGTCATGGGTGAACAGGGAGTACAGGAGAGGGCTGAGAACGCACCCTTGTGGGGCCCCAGTGTTGAGGATCAGCGGGGTGGAGATGTTGTTTCCTACATTCACCACCTACGGGCCGGCCCTTTTGCAATGTAACGTTAGCTAATGCATTGGAGTCAGAAGGACAAAAATGAAAGCAACCTTTCCATTGGAAACAGGCTAAAAACAATCAAACATAGCCTCATATTTATCTCATTATAGCTAGCTAATACATCCGTGTGATATCCAAACAGCTAACTTTAGCTAGCTACTACTACTGGACAGTAGATGCTGTTAGCAACAACAACAAAAAACTGCATTCAACATTGCAAGGCGATGTAGCTAAGGTTATTTACTCACGTTTTAGCGCAAGGGAATCGAAATCATCGTCAAGTATGTCCTCAAGAAGGGCATCTATCTATATCTTCGCTGTCCGTTTTTCTGGGTGTATCGTCAGTGGTGCTGACGGTGTGAAGCGAGGAACAGTTTTAGCAAGCTAACGTTACATAGCTAACTACGTGATTTAGCTAACATGCTTGATGAAATAACAATGCATTTTAGGAAGGCTGATACAATGTAAACGCCTGGGCATTACCAATCACAGGAGAAAAATATCACGTTGTCGGCAGGATTCGAACCTGCGCGGGAAGATCCCAATGGATTTCTAGTCCATCGCCTTAACCACTCGGCCACGACAACTGCTGATGCTATTGAAGACAGAAACCGGTAATAGCCAACATAAAATTACAAATATATCAGACACTGACTGATATTATGTTTTAGCAAAACTCAAATTACGTTGGTAACCATTTTTTCCAGGCTGTATCATCACAACCGGCAGTGATTGATAGGCCCAGAGGGCAGCGCACAATTGGCCCTGCGTCATCCGTGTTTGGCAGGTGTAGGCCTTCATTGAAAATACGAATTTGTTCTTAACTGATTTGCCTAGTTAAATAATAAATAAATAAAAATAGCAATAAGGCACCTCGGGGGATTGTGGTATATCGCCAAAGGGGGAGATCAAGCTGATCCTAACTGTTATAGGCCTATTTCTATTTTTCCCCGTTTATCAAAAGTGTTGGAAAACTTGTCAATAATCAATTGACTGGCTTTCTTGATGTCTATAGTATTCTCTCTGGTATGCAATCTGTTTGTTTTTTGTCTCAGCCACTGCCTGTCACCAAGGGAGTACCCCAAGGCTCAACCCTTACTTATTGTTTAAACAGAAAACACAGGAGATTGGTGGCACCTCCTAGTGGTTAAAGCGTTGGACTAGTAACCGGAAGGTTGCAAGTTCAAATCCCCGAACTGACAAGGTACAAATCTTTCGTTCTGCCCCTGAACTGACAGTTAACCCACTGTTCCTAGGCCGTCACTGAAAATAAGAATTTGTTCTTAACTGACTTGCGTAGTTAAATAAAGGTAAAATACATTTGGGAGGAGGAGCTCGTGGTAATGGCTGGAAGCGGAATCAGTGGAATGGTATCAAATGCATCAAACACATAGTTTGATTCCATTCCAGACATTATTATGAGCCGTCCTCCCCTCAGCAGCCTCCACTGATATAACATTATCATAGTATTATAAAGAGAACATTGGTGAAAACTGTTAGTACAGAAATATCTGTACTATCCGACAGGATGCTCTCGATTGTGCAGTTGTAAAAGTTTGTGAGTGTTTTTGGTGACAAGCCAAATTTCTTCAGCCTCCTGAGGTTGAAAAGGCGCTGCTGCGCCTTCTTCACCACGCTGTGTGTCTGTGTGGGTGGACCATTTCAGTTTGTCCGTGATGTGTACGCCGAGGAACTTTCCACCTTCTCCACTACTGTCCCGTCGATATGGATAGGGGGCTTCTCCCTCTGCTGTTTCCTGAAGTCCACGATCATCTCCTTTGTTTTGTTGACATTGAGTGTGAGGTTATTTTCCTGACACCACACTCCGAGGGCCCTCACCTCCTCCCTGTAGGCCGTCTCGTCGCTGTTGGTAATCAAGCCTACCACTGTAGTGTCGTCTGCAAACTTGATGATTGAGTTGGAGGCGTGCATGGCCACGCAGTCATGGGTGAACAGGGAGTACAGGAGAGGGCTGAGAACGCACCCTTGTGGGGCCCCAGTGTTGAGGATCAGCGGGGTGGAGATGTTGTTTCCTACATTCACCACCTACGGGCCGGCCCTTTTGCAATGTAACGTTAGCTAATGCATTGGAGTCAGAAGGACAAAAATGAAAGCAACCTTTCCATTGGAAACAGGCTAAAAACAATCAAACATAGCCTCATATTTATCTCATTATAGCTAGCTAATACATCCGTGTGATATCCAAACAGCTAACTTTAGCTAGCTACTACTACTGGACAGTAGATGCTGTTAGCAACAACAACAAAAAACTGCATTCAACATTGCAAGGCGATGTAGCTAAGGTTATTTACTCACGTTTAGCGCAAGGGAATCGAAATCATCGTCAAGTATGTCCTCAAGAAGGGCATCTATCTATATCTTCGCTGTCCGTTTTTCTGGGTGTATCGTCAGTGGTGCTGACGGTGTGAAGCGAGGAACAGTTTTAGCAAGCTAACGTTACATAGCTAACTACGTGATTTAGCTAACATGCTTGATGAAATAACAATGCATTTTAGGAAGGCTGATACAATGTAAATGCCTGGGCATTACCAATCACAGGAGAAAAATATCACGTTGTCGGCAGGATTCGAACCTGCGCGGGAAGATCCCAATGGATTTCTAGTCCATCGCCTTAACCACTCGGCCACGACAACTGCTGATGCTATTGAAGACAGAAACCGGTAATAGCCAACATAAAATTACAAATATATCAGACACTGACTGATATTATGTTTTAGCAAAACTCAAATTACGTTGGTAACCATTTTTTCCAGGCTGTATCATCACAACCGGCAGTGATTGATAGGCCCAGAGGGCAGCGCACAATTGGCCCTGCGTCATCCGTGTTTGGCAGGTGTAGGCCTTCATTGAAAATACGAATTTGTTCTTAACTGATTTGCCTAGTTAAATAATAAATAAATAAAAATAGCAATAAGGCACCTCGGGGGATTGTGGTATATCGCCAAAGGGGGAGATCAAGCTGATCCTAACTGTTATAGGCCTATTTCTATTTTTCCCCGTTTATCAAAAGTGTTGGAAAACTTGTCAATAATCAATTGACTGGCTTTCTTGATGTCTATAGTATTCTCTCTGGTATGCAATCTGTTTGTTTTTTGTCTCAGCCACTGCCTGTCACCAAGGGAGTACCCCAAGGCTCAACCCTTACTTATTGTTTAAACAGAAAACACAGGAGATTGGTGGCACCTCCTAGTGGTTAAAGCGTTGGACTAGTAACCGGAAGGTTGCAAGTTCAAATCCCCGAACTGACAAGGTACAAATCTTTCGTTCTGCCCCTGAACTGACAGTTAACCCACTGTTCCTAGGCCGTCACTGAAAATAAGAATTTGTTCTTAACTGACTTGCGTAGTTAAATAAAGGTAAAATACATTTGGGAGGAGGAGCTCGTGGTAATGGCTGGAAGCGGAATCAGTGGAATGGTATCAAATGCATCAAACACATAGTTTGATTCCATTCCAGACATTATTATGAGCCGTCCTCCCCTCAGCAGCCTCCACTGATATAACATTATCATAGTATTATAAAGAGAACATTGGTGAAAACTGTTAGTACAGAAATATCTGTACTATCCGACAGGATGCTCTCGATTGTGCAGTTGTAAAAGTTTGTGAGTGTTTTTGGTGACAAGCCAAATTTCTTCAGCCTCCTGAAGTTGAAAAGGCGCTGCTGCGCCTTCTTCACCACGCTGTGTGTCTGTGTGGGTGGACCATTTCAGTTTGTCCGTGATGTGTACGCCGAGGAACTTTCCACCTTCTCCACTACTGTCCCGTCGATATGGATAGGGGGCTTCTCCCTCTGCTGTTTCCTGAAGTCCACGATCATCTCCTTTGTTTTGTTGACATTGAGTGTGAGGTTATTTTCCTGACACCACACTCCGAGGGCCCTCACCTCCTCCCTGTAGGCCGTCTCGTCGCTGTTGGTAATCAAGCCTACCACTGTAGTGTCGTCTGCAAACTTGATGATTGAGTTGGAGGCGTGCATGGCCACGCAGTCATGGGTGAACAGGGAGTACAGGAGAGGGCTGAGAACGCACCCTTGTGGGGCCCCAGTGTTGAGGATCAGCGGGGTGGAGATGTTGTTTCCTACATTCACCACCTACGGGCCGGCCCTTTTGCAATGTAACGTTAGCTAATGCATTGGAGTCAGAAGGACAAAAATGAAAGCAACCTTTCCATTGGAAACAGGCTAAAAACAATCAAACATAGCCTCATATTTATCTCATTATAGCTAGCTAATACATCCGTGTGATATCCAAACAGCTAACTTTAGCTAGCTACTACTACTGGACAGTAGATGCTGTTAGCAACAACAACAAAAAACTGCATTCAACATTGCAAGGCGATGTAGCTAAGGTTATTTACTCACGTTTAGCGCAAGGGAATCGGAATCATCGTCAAGTATGTCCTCAAGAAGGGCATCTATATCTTCGCTGTCCGTTTTTCTGGGTGTATCGTCAGTGGTGCTGACGGTGTGAAGCGAGGAACAGTTTTAGCAAGCTAACGTTACATAGCTAACTACGTGATTTAGCTAACATGCTTGATGAAATAACAATGCATTTTAGGAAGGCTGATACAATGTAAACGCCTGGGCATTACCAATCACAGGAGAAAAATATCACGTTGTCGGCAGGATTCGAACCTGCGCGGGAAGATCCCAATGGATTTCTAGTCCATCGCCTTAACCACTCGGCCACGACAACTGCTGATGCTATTGAAGACAGAAACCGGTAATAGCCAACATAAAATTACAAATATATCAGACACTGACTGATATTATGTTTTAGCAAAACTCAAATTACGTTGGTAACCATTTTTTCCAGGCTGTATCATCACAACCGGCAGTGATTGATAGGCCCAGAGGGCAGCGCACAATTGGCCCTGCGTCATCCGTGTTTGGCAGGTGTAGGCCTTCATTGAAAATACGAATTTGTTCTTAACTGATTTGCCTAGTTAAATAATAAATAAATAAAAATAGCAATAAGGCACCTCGGGGGATTGTGGTATATCGCCAAAGGGGGAGATCAAGCTGATCCTAACTGTTATAGGCCTATTTCTATTTTTCCCCGTTTATCAAAAGTGTTGGAAAACTTGTCAATAATCAATTGACTACCTTTCTTGATGTCTATAGTATTCTCTCTGGTATGCAATCTGTTTTTTTTTGTCTCAGCCACTGCCTGTCACCAAGGGAGTACCCCAAGGCTCAACCCTTACTTATTGTTTAAACAGAAAACACAGGAGATTGGTGGCACCTCCTAGTGGTTAAAGCGTTGGACTAGTAACCGGAAGGTTGCAAGTTCAAATCCCCGAACTGACAAGGTACAAATCTTTCGTTCTGCCCCTGAACTGACAGTTAACCCACTGTTCCTAGGCCGTCACTGAAAATAAGAATTTGTTCTTAACTGACTTGCGTAGTTAAATAAAGGTAAAATACATTTGGGAGGAGGAGCTCGTGGTAATGGCTGGAAGCGGAATCAGTGGAATGGTATCAAATGCATCAAACACATAGTTTGATTTAATTCCAGACATTATTATGAACCGTCCTCCCCTCAGCAGCCTCCACTGATATAACATTATCATAGTATTATAAAGAGAACATTGGTGAAAACTGTTAGTACAGAAATATCTGTACTATCCGACAGGATGCTCTCGATTGTGCAGTTGTAAAAGTTTGTGAGTGTTTTTGGTGACTAGCCAAATTTCTTCAGCCTCCTGAGGTTGAAAAGGCGCTGCTGCGCCTTCTTCACCACGCTGTGTGTCTGTGTGGGTGGACCATTTCAGTTTGTCCGTGATGTGTACGCCGAGGAACTTTCCACCTTCTCCACTACTGTCCCGTCGATATGGATAGGGGGCTTCTCCCTCTGCTGTTTCCTGAAGTCCACGATCATCTCCTTTGTTTTGTTGACATTGAGTGTGAGGTTATTTTCCTGACACCACACTCCGAGGGCCCTCACCTCCTCCCTGTAGGCCGTCTCGTCGCTGTTGGTAATCAAGCCTACCGCTGTAGTGTCGTCTGCAAACTTGATGATTGAGTTGGAGGCGTGCATGGCCACGCAGTCATGGGTGAACAGGGAGTACAGGAGAGGGCTGAGAACGCACCCTTGTGGGGCCCCAGTGTTGAGGATCAGCGGGGTGGAGATGTTGTTTCCTACATTCACCACCTACGGGCCGGCCCTTTTGCAATGTAACGTTAGCTAATGCATTGGAGTCAGAAGGACAAAAATGAAAGCAACCTTTCCATTGGAAACAGGCTAAAAACAATCAAACATAGCCTCATATTTATATCATTATAGCTAGCTAATACATCCGTGTGATATCCAAACAGCTAACTTTAGCTAGCTACTACTACTGGACAGTAGATGCTGTTAGCAACAACAACAAAAAACTGCATTCAACATTGCAAGGCGATGTAGCTAAGGTTATTTACTCACGTTTAGCGCAAGGGAATCGAAATCATCGTCAAGTGTGTCCTCAAGAAGGGCATCTATATCTTCGCTGTCCGTTTTTCTGGGTGTATCGTCAGTGGTGCTGACGGTGTGAAGCGAGGAACAGTTTTAGCAAGCTAACGTTACATAGCTAACTACGTGATTTAGCTAACATGCTTGACAATGCATTTTAGGAAGGCTGATACAATGTAAACGCCTGGGCATTACCAATCACAGGAGAAAAATATCACGTTGCCGGCAGGATTCGAACCTGCGCGGGAAGATCCCAATGGATTTCTAGTCCATCGCCTTAACCACTCGGCCACGACAACTGCTGATGCTATTGAAGACAGAAACCGGTAATAGCCAACATAAAATTACAAATATATCAGACACTGACTGATATTATGTTTTAGCAAAACTCAAATTACGTTGGTAACCATTTTTTCCAGGCTGTATCATCACAACCGGCAGTGATTGATAGGCCCAGAGGGCAGCGCACAATTGGCCCTGCGTCATCCGTGTTTGGCAGGTGTAGGCCTTCATTGAAAATACGAATTTGTTCTTAACTGATTTGCCTAGTTAAATAATAAATAAATAAAAATAGCAATAAGGCACCTCGGGGGATTGTGGTATATCGCCAAAGGGGGAGATCAAGCTGATCCTAACTGTTATAGGCCTATTTCTATTTTTCCCCGTTTATCAAAAGTGTTGGAAAACTTGTCAATAATCAATTGACTGGCTTTCTTGATGTCTATAGTATTCTCTCTGGTATGCAATCTGTTTGTTTTTTGTCTCAGCCACTGCCTGTCACCAAGGGAGTACCCCAAGGCTCAACCCTTACTTATTGTTTAAACAGAAAACACAGGAGATTGGTGGCACCTCCTAGTGGTTAAAGCGTTGGACTAGTAACCGGAAGGTTGCAAGTTCAAATCCCCGAACTGACAAGGTACAAATCTTTCGTTCTGCCCCTGAACTGACAGTTAACCCACTGTTCCTAGGCTGTCACTGAAAATAAGAATTTGTTCTTAACTGACTTGCGTAGTTAAATAAAGGTAAAATACATTTGGGAGGAGGAGCTCGTGGTAATGGCTGGAAGCGGAATCAGTGGAATGGTATCAAATGCATCAAACACATAGTTTGATTCCATTCCAGACATTATTATGAGCCGTCCTCCCCTCAGCAGCCTCCACTGATATAACATTATCATAGTATTATAAAGAGAACATTGGTGAAAACTGTTAGTACAGAAATATCTGTACTATCCGACAGGATTCTCTCGATTGTGCAGTTGTAAAAGTTTGTGAGTGTTTTTGGTGACAAGCCAAATTTCTTCAGCCTCCTGAGGTTGAAAAGGCGCTGCTGCGCCTTCTTCACCACGCTGTGTGTCTGTGTGGGTGGACCATTTCAGTTTGTCCGTGATGTGTACGCCGAGGAACTTTCCACCTTCTCCACTACTGTCCCGTCGATATGGATAGGGGGCTTCTCCCTCTGCTGTTTCCTGAAGTCCACGATCATCTCCTTTGTTTTGTTGACATTGAGTGTGAGGTGTTTTTCCTGACACCACACTCCGAGGGCCCTCACCTCCTCCCTGTAGGCCGTCTCGTCGCTGTTGGTAATCAAGCCTACCGCTGTAGTGTCGTCTGCAAACTTGATGATTGAGTTGGAGGCGTGCATGGCCACGCAGTCATGGGTGAACAGGGAGTACAGGAGAGGGCTGAGAACGCACCCTTGTGGGGCCCCAGTGTTGAGGATCAGCGGGGTGGAGATGTTGTTTCCTACATTCACCACCTACGGGCCGGCCCTTTTGCAATGTAACGTTAGCTAATGCATTGGAGTCAGAAGGACAAAAATGAAAGCAACCTTTCCATTGGAAACAGGCTAAAAACAATCAAACATAGCCTCATATTTATCTCATTATAGCTAGCTAATACATCCGTGTGATATCCAAACAGCTAACTTTAGCTAGCTACTACTACTGGACAGTAGATGCTGTTAGCAACAACAACAAAAAACTGCATTCAACATTGCAAGGCGATGTAGCTAAGGTTATTTACTCACGTTTAGCGCAAGGGAATCGGAATCATCGTCAAGTATGTCCTCAAGAAGGGCATCTATATCTTCGCTGTCCGTTTTTCTGGGTGTATCGTCAGTGGTGCTGACGGTGTGAAGCGAGGAACAGTTTTAGCAAGCTAACGTTACATAGCTAACTACGTGATTTAGCTAACATGCTTGATGAAATAACAATGCATTTTAGGAAGGCTGATACAATGTAAACGCCTGGGCATTACCAATCACAGGAGAAAAATATCACGTTGTCGGCAGGATTCGAACCTGCGCGGGAAGATCCCAATGGATTTCTAGTCCATCGCCTTAACCACTCGGCCACGACAACTGCTGATGCTATTGAAGACAGAAACCGGTAATAGCCAACATAAAATTACAAATATATCAGACACTGACTGATATTATGTTTTAGCAAAACTCAAATTACGTTGGTAACCATTTTTTCCAGGCTGTATCATCACAACCGGCAGTGATTGATAGGCCCAGAGGGCAGCGCACAATTGGCCCTGCGTCATCCGTGTTTGGCAGGTGTAGGCCTTCATTGAAAATACGAATTTGTTCTTAACTGATTTGCCTAGTTAAATAATAAATAAATAAAAATAGCAATAAGGCACCTCGGGGGATTGTGGTATATCGCCAAAGGGGGAGATCAAGCTGATCCTAACTGTTATAGGCCTATTTCTATTTTTCCCCGTTTATCAAAAGTGTTGGAAAACTTGTCAATAATCAATTGACTACCTTTCTTGATGTCTATAGTATTCTCTCTGGTATGCAATCTGTTTTTTTTTGTCTCAGCCACTGCCTGTCACCAAGGGAGTACCCCAAGGCTCAACCCTTACTTATTGTTTAAACAGAAAACACAGGAGATTGGTGGCACCTCCTAGTGGTTAAAGCGTTGGACTAGTAACCGGAAGGTTGCAAGTTCAAATCCCCGAACTGACAAGGTACAAATCTTTCGTTCTGCCCCTGAACTGACAGTTAACCCACTGTTCCTAGGCCGTCACTGAAAATAAGAATTTGTTCTTAACTGACTTGCGTAGTTAAATAAAGGTAAAATACATTTGGGAGGAGGAGCTCGTGGTAATGGCTGGAAGCGGAATCAGTGGAATGGTATCAAATGCATCAAACACATAGTTTGATTTAATTCCAGACATTATTATGAACCGTCCTCCCCTCAGCAGCCTCCACTGATATAACATTATCATAGTATTATAAAGAGAACATTGGTGAAAACTGTTAGTACAGAAATATCTGTACTATCCGACAGGATGCTCTCGATTGTGCAGTTGTAAAAGTTTGTGAGTGTTTTTGGTGACTAGCCAAATTTCTTCAGCCTCCTGAGGTTGAAAAGGCGCTGCTGCGCCTTCTTCACCACGCTGTGTGTCTGTGTGGGTGGACCATTTCAGTTTGTCCGTGATGTGTACGCCGAGGAACTTTCCACCTTCTCCACTACTGTCCCGTCGATATGGATAGGGGGCTTCTCCCTCTGCTGTTTCCTGAAGTCCACGATCATCTCCTTTGTTTTGTTGACATTGAGTGTGAGGTTATTTTCCTGACACCACACTCCGAGGGCCCTCACCTCCTCCCTGTAGGCCGTCTCGTCGCTGTTGGTAATCAAGCCTACCGCTGTAGTGTCGTCTGCAAACTTGATGATTGAGTTGGAGGCGTGCATGGCCACGCAGTCATGGGTGAACAGGGAGTACAGGAGAGGGCTGAGAACGCACCCTTGTGGGGCCCCAGTGTTGAGGATCAGCGGGGTGGAGATGTTGTTTCCTACATTCACCACCTACGGGCCGGCCCTTTTGCAATGTAACGTTAGCTAATGCATTGGAGTCAGAAGGACAAAAATGAAAGCAACCTTTCCATTGGAAACAGGCTAAAAACAATCAAACATAGCCTCATATTTATATCATTATAGCTAGCTAATACATCCGTGTGATATCCAAACAGCTAACTTTAGCTAGCTACTACTACTGGACAGTAGATGCTGTTAGCAACAACAACAAAAAACTGCATTCAACATTGCAAGGCGATGTAGCTAAGGTTATTTACTCACGTTTAGCGCAAGGGAATCGAAATCATCGTCAAGTGTGTCCTCAAGAAGGGCATCTATATCTTCGCTGTCCGTTTTTCTGGGTGTATCGTCAGTGGTGCTGACGGTGTGAAGCGAGGAACAGTTTTAGCAAGCTAACGTTACATAGCTAACTACGTGATTTAGCTAACATGCTTGACAATGCATTTTAGGAAGGCTGATACAATGTAAACGCCTGGGCATTACCAATCACAGGAGAAAAATATCACGTTGCCGGCAGGATTCGAACCTGCGCGGGAAGATCCCAATGGATTTCTAGTCCATCGCCTTAACCACTCGGCCACGACAACTGCTGATGCTATTGAAGACAGAAACCGGTAATAGCCAACATAAAATTACAAATATATCAGACACTGACTGATATTATGTTGTAGCAAAACTCAAATTACGTTGGTAACCATTTTTTCCAGGCTGTATCATCACAACCGGCAGTGATTGATAGGCCCAGAGGGCAGCGCACAATTGGCCCTGCGTCATCCGTGTTTGGCAGGTGTAGGCCTTCATTGAAAATACGAATTTGTTCTTAACTGATTTGCCTAGTTAAATAATAAATAAATAAAAATAGCAATAAGGCACCTCGGGGGATTGTGGTATATCGCCAAAGGGGGAGATCAAGCTGATCCTAACTGTTATAGGCCTATTTCTATTTTTCCCCGTTTATCAAAAGTGTTGGAAAACTTGTCAATAATCAATTGACTGGCTTTCTTGATGTCTATAGTATTCTCTCTGGTATGCAATCTGTTTGTTTTTTGTCTCAGCCACTGCCTGTCACCAAGGGAGTACCCCAAGGCTCAACCCTTACTTATTGTTTAAACAGAAAACACAGGAGATTGGTGGCACCTCCTAGTGGTTAAAGCGTTGGACTAGTAACCGGAAGGTTGCAAGTTCAAATCCCTGAACTGACAAGGTACAAATCTTTCGTTCTGCCCCTGAACTGACAGTTAACCCACTGTTCCTAGGCCGTCACTGAAAATAAGAATTTGTTCTTAACTGACTTGCGTAGTTAAATAAAGGTAAAATACATTTGGGAGGAGGAGCTCGTGGTAATGGCTGGAAGCGGAATCAGTGGAATGGTATCAAATGCATCAAACACATAGTTTGATTCCATTCCAGACATTATTATGAGCCGTCCTCCCCTCAGCAGCCTCCACTGATATAACATTATCATAGTATTATAAAGAGAACATTGGTGAAAACTGTTAGTACAGAAATATCTGTACTATCCGACAGGATTCTCTCGATTGTGCAGTTGTAAAAGTTTGTGAGTGTTTTTGGTGACAAGCCAAATTTCTTCAGCCTCCTGAGGTTGAAAAGGCGCTGCTGCGCCTTCTTCACCACGCTGTGTGTCTGTGTGGGTGGACCATTTCAGTTTGTCCGTGATGTGTACGCCGAGGAACTTTCCACCTTCTCCACTACTGTCCCGTCGATATGGATAGGGGGCTTCTCCCTCTGCTGTTTCCTGAAGTCCACGATCATCTCCTTTGTTTTGTTGACATTGAGTGTGAGGTTATTTTCCTGACACCACACTCCGAGGGCCCTCACCTCCTCCCTGTAGGCCGTCTCGTCGCTGTTGGTAATCAAGCCTACCACTGTAGTGTCGTCTGCAAACTTGATGATTGAGTTGGAGGCGTGCATGGCCACGCAGTCATGGGTGAACAGGGAGTACAGGAGAGGGCTGAGAACGCACCCTTGTGGGGCCCCAGTGTTGAGGATCAGCGGGGTGGAGATGTTGTTTCCTACATTCACCACCTACGGGCCGGCCCTTTTGCAATGTAACGTTAGCTAATGCATTGGAGTCAGAAGGACAAAAATGAAAGCAACCTTTCCATTGGAAACAGGCTAAAAACAATCAAACATAGCCTCATATTTATCTCATTATAGCTAGCTAATACATCCGTGTGATATCCAAACAGCTAACTTTAGCTAGCTACTACTACTGGACAGTAGATGCTGTTAGCAACAACAACAAAAAACTGCATTCAACATTGCAAGGCGATGTAGCTAAGGTTATTTACTCACGTTTAGCGCAAGGGAATCGGAATCATCGTCAAGTATGTCCTCAAGAAGGGCATCTATATCTTCGCTGTCCGTTTTTCTGGGTGTATCGTCAGTGGTGCTGACGGTGTGAAGCGAGGAACAGTTTTAGCAAGCTAACGTTACATAGCTAACTACGTGATTTAGCTAACATGCTTGATGAAATAACAATGCATTTTAGGAAGGCTGATACAATGTAAACGCCTGGGCATTACCAATCACAGGAGAAAAATATCACGTTGTCGGCAGGATTCGAACCTGCGCGGGAAGATCCCAATGGATTTCTAGTCCATCGCCTTAACCACTCGGCCACGACAACTGCTGATGCTATTGAAGACAGAAACCGGTAATAGCCAACATAAAATTACAAATATATCAGACACTGACTGATATTATGTTTTAGCAAAACTCAAATTACGTTGGTAACCATTTTTTCCAGGCTGTATCATCACAACCGGCAGTGATTGATAGGCCCAGAGGGCAGCGCACAATTGGCCCTGCGTCATCCGTGTTTGGCAGGTGTAGGCCTTCATTGAAAATACGAATTTGTTCTTAACTGATTTGCCTAGTTAAATAATAAATAAATAAAAATAGCAATAAGGCACCTCGGGGGATTGTGGTATATCGCCAAAGGGGGAGATCAAGCTGATCCTAACTGTTATAGGCCTATTTCTATTTTTCCCCGTTTATCAAAAGTGTTGGAAAACTTGTCAATAATCAATTGACTACCTTTCTTGATGTCTATAGTATTCTCTCTGGTATGCAATCTGTTTTTTTTTGTCTCAGCCACTGCCTGTCACCAAGGGAGTACCCCAAGGCTCAACCCTTACTTATTGTTTAAACAGAAAACACAGGAGATTGGTGGCACCTCCTAGTGGTTAAAGCGTTGGACTAGTAACCGGAAGGTTGCAAGTTCAAATCCCCGAACTGACAAGGTACAAATCTTTCGTTCTGCCCCTGAACTGACAGTTAACCCACTGTTCCTAGGCCGTCACTGAAAATAAGAATTTGTTCTTAACTGACTTGCGTAGTTAAATAAAGGTAAAATACATTTGGGAGGAGGAGCTCGTGGTAATGGCTGGAAGCGGAATCAGTGGAATGGTATCAAATGCATCAAACACATAGTTTGATTTAATTCCAGACATTATTATGAACCGTCCTCCCCTCAGCAGCCTCCACTGATATAACATTATCATAGTATTATAAAGAGAACATTGGTGAAAACTGTTAGTACAGAAATATCTGTACTATCCGACAGGATGCTCTCGATTGTGCAGTTGTAAAAGTTTGTGAGTGTTTTTGGTGACTAGCCAAATTTCTTCAGCCTCCTGAGGTTGAAAAGGCGCTGCTGCGCCTTCTTCACCACGCTGTGTGTCTGTGTGGGTGGACCATTTCAGTTTGTCCGTGATGTGTACGCCGAGGAACTTTCCACCTTCTCCACTACTGTCCCGTCGATATGGATAGGGGGCTTCTCCCTCTGCTGTTTCCTGAAGTCCACGATCATCTCCTTTGTTTTGTTGACATTGAGTGTGAGGTTATTTTCCTGACACCACACTCCGAGGGCCCTCACCTCCTCCCTGTAGGCCGTCTCGTCGCTGTTGGTAATCAAGCCTACCGCTGTAGTGTCGTCTGCAAACTTGATGATTGAGTTGGAGGCGTGCATGGCCACGCAGTCATGGGTGAACAGGGAGTACAGGAGAGGGCTGAGAACGCACCCTTGTGGGGCCCCAGTGTTGAGGATCAGCGGGGTGGAGATGTTGTTTCCTACATTCACCACCTACGGGCCGGCCCTTTTGCAATGTAACGTTAGCTAATGCATTGGAGTCAGAAGGACAAAAATGAAAGCAACCTTTCCATTGGAAACAGGCTAAAAACAATCAAACATAGCCTCATATTTATCTCATTATAGCTAGCTAATACATCCGTGTGATATCCAAACAGCTAACTTTAGCTAGCTACTACTACTGGACAGTAGATGCTGTTAGCAACAACAACAAAAAACTGCATTCAACATTGCAAGGCGATGTAGCTAAGGTTATTTACTCACGTTTAGCGCAAGGGAATCGAAATCATCGTCAAGTATGTCCTCAAGAAGGGCATCTATCTATATCTTCGCTGTCCGTTTTTCTGGGTGTATCGTCAGTGGTGCTGACGGTGTGAAGCGAGGAACAGTTTTAGCAAGCTAACGTTACATAGCTAACTACGTGATTTAGCTAACATGCTTGATGAAATAACAATGCATTTTAGGAAGGCTGATACAATGTAAACGCCTGGGCATTACCAATCACAGGAGAAAAATATCACGTTGTCGGCAGGATTCGAACCTGTGCGAGAAGATCCCAATGGATTTCTAGTCCATCGCCTTAACCACTCGGCCACGACAACTGCTGATGCTATTGAAGACAGAAACCGGTAATAGCCAACATAAAATTACAAATATATCAGACACTGACTGATATTATGTTTTAGCAAAACTCAAATTACGTTGGTAACCATTTTTTCCAGGCTGTATCATCACAACCGGCAGTGATTGATAGGCCCAGAGGGCAGCGCACAATTGGCCCTGCGTCATCCGTGTTTGGCAGGTGTAGGCCTTCATTGAAAATACGAATTTGTTCTTAACTGATTTGCCTAGTTAAATAATAAATAAATAAAAATAGCAATAAGGCACCTCGGGGGATTGTGGTATATCGCCAAAGGGGGAGATCAAGCTGATCCTAACTGTTATAGGCCTATTTCTATTTTTCCCCGTTTATCAAAAGTGTTGGAAAACTTGTCAATAATCAATTGACTGGCTTTCTTGATGTCTATAGTATTCTCTCTGGTATGCAATCTGTTTTTTTTTTGTCTCAGCCACTGCCTGTCACCAAGGGAGTACCCCAAGGCTCAACCCTTACTTATTGTTTAAACAGAAAACACAGGAGATTGGTGGCACCTCCTAGTGGTTAAAGTGTTGGACTAGTAACCGGAAGGTTGCAAGTTCAAATCCCTGAGCTGACAAGGTACAAATCTGACTGATATTATGTTTTAGCAAAACTCAAATTACGTTGGTAACCATTTTTTCCAGGCTGTATCATCACAACCGGCAGTGATTGATAGGCCCAGAGGGCAGCGCACAATTGGCCCTGCGTCATCCGTGTTTGGCAGGTGTAGGCCTTCATTGAAAATACGAATTTGTTCTTAACTGATTTGCCTAGTTAAATAATAAATAAATAAAAATAGCAATAAGGCACCTCGGGGGATTGTGGTATATCGCCAAAGGGGGAGATCAAGCTGATCCTAACTGTTATAGGCCTATTTCTATTTTTCCCCGTTTATCAAAAGTGTTGGAAAACTTGTCAATAATCAATTGACTGGCTTTCTTGATGTCTATAGTATTCTCTCTGGTATGCAATCTGTTTTTTTTTGTCTCAGCCACTGCCTGTCACCAAGGGAGTACCCCAAGGCTCAATCCTTACTTATTGTTTAAACAGAAAACACAGGAGATTGGTGGCACCTCCTAGTGGTTAAAGTGTTGGACTAGTAACCGGAAGGTTGCAAGTTCAAATCCCTGAGCTGACAAGGTACAAATCTGTCGTTCTGCCCCTGAACTGACAGTTAACCCACTGTTCCTAGGCCGTCACTGAAAATAAGAATTTGTTCTTAACTGACTTGCGTAGTTAAATAAAGGTAAAATACATTTGGGAGGAGGAGCTCGTGGTAATGGTGGAATCAGTGGAATGGTATCAAATGCATCAAACACATAGTTTGATTCCATTCCAGACATTATTATGAGCCGTCCTCCCCTCAGCAGCCTCCACTGATATAACATTATCATAGTATTATAAAGAGAACATTGGTGAAAACTGTTAGTACAGAAATATCTGTACTATCCGACAGGATGCTCTCGATTGTGCAGTTGTAAAAGTTTGTGAGTGTTTTTGGTGACAAGCCAAATTTCTTCAGCCTCCTGAGGTTGAAAAGGCGCTGCTGCGCCTTCTTCATCACGCTGTGTGTCTGTGTGGGTGGACCATTTCAGTTTGTCCGTGATGTGTACGCCGAGGAACTTTCCACCTTCTCCACTACTGTCCCGTCGATATGGATAGGGGGCTTCTCCCTCTGCTGTTTCCTGAAGTCCACGATCATCTCCTTTGTTTTGTTGACATTGAGTGTGAGGTTATTTTCCTGACACCACACACCACACTCCGAATAATCAATTGACTGGCTTTCTTGATGTCTATAGTATTCTCTCTGGTATGCAATCTGTTTTTTTTGTCTCAGCCACTGCCTGTCAACAAGGGAGGCTCAATCCTTACTTATTGTTTAAACAGAAAACACAGGAGATTGGTGGCACCTCCTAGTGGTTAAAGCGTTGGACTAGTAACCGGAAGGTTGCAAGTTCCCCGAGCTGACAAGGTACAAATCTGTCGTTCTGCCCCTGAACTGACAGTTAACCCACTGTTCCTAGATCGTCACTGAAAATAAGAATTTGTTCTTAACTGACTTGCGTAGTTAAATAAAGGTAAAATACATTTGGGAGGAGGAGCTCGTGGTAATGGCTGGAAGCGGAATCAGTGGAATGGTATCAAATGCATCAAACACATAGTTTGATTCCATTCCAGACATTATTATGAGCCGTCCTCCCCTTAGCAGCCTCCACTGATATAACATTATCATAGTATTATAAAGAGAACATTGGTGAAAACTGTTAGTACAGAAATATCTGTACTATCCGACAGGATGCTCTCGATTGTGCAGTTGTAAAAGTTTGTGAGTGTTTTTGGTGACAAGCCAAATTTCTTCAGCCTCCTGAGGTTGAAAAGGCGCTGCTGCGCCTTCTTCACCACGCTGTGTGTCTGTGTGGGTGGACCATTTCAGTTTGTCCGTGATGTGTACGCCGAGGAACTTTCCACCTTCTCCACTACTGTCCCGTCGATATGGATAGGGGGCTTCTCTCTCTGCTGTTTCCTGAAGTCCACGATCATCTCCTTTGTTTTGTTGACATTGAGTGTGAGGTTATTTTCCTGACACCACACTCCGAGGGCCCTCACCTCCTCCCTGTAGGCCGTCTCGTCGCTGTTGGTAATCAAGCCTACCACTGTAGTGTCGTCTGCAAACTTGATGATTGAGTTGGAGGCGTGCATGGCCACGCAGTCATGGGTGAACAGGGAGTACAGGAGAGGGCTGAGAACGCACCCTTGTGGGGCCCCAGTGTTGAGGATCAGCGGGGTGGAGATGTTGTTTCCTACATTCACCACCTACGGGCCGGCCCTTTTGCAATGTAACGTTAGCTAATGCATTGGAGTCAGAAGGACAAAAATGAAAGCAACCTTTCCATTGGAAACAGGCTAAAAACAATCAAACATAGCCGCATATTTATCTCATTATAGCTAGCTAATACATCCGTGTGATATCCAAACAGCTAACTTTAGCTAGCTACTACTACTGGACAGTAGATGCTGTTAGCAACAACAACAAAAAACTGCATTCAACATTGCAAGGCGATGTAGCTAAGGTTATTTACTCACGTTTAGCGCAAGGGAATCGAAATCATCGTCAAGTATGTCCTCAAGAAGGGCATCTATATCTTCGCTGTCCGTTTTTCTGGGTGTATCGTCAGTGGTGCTGACGGTGTGAAGCGAGGAACAGTTTTAGCAAGCTAACGTTACATAGCTAACTACGTGATTTAGCTAACATGCTTGATGAAATAACAATGCTGATACTGGAAGGCTGATACAATGTAAACGCCTGGGCATTACCAATCACAGGAGAAAAATATCACGTTGTCGGCAGGATTCGAACCTGCGCGGGAAGATCCCAATGGATTTCTAGTCCATCGCCTTAACCACTCGGCCACGACAACTGCTGATGCTATTGAAGACAGAAACCGGTAATAGCCAACATAAAATTACAAATATATCAGACACTGACTGATATTATGTTTTAGCAAAACTCAAATTACGTTGGTAACCATTTTTTCCAGGCTGTATCATCACAACCGGCAGTGATTGATAGGCCCAGAGGGCAGCGCACAATTGGCCCTGCGTCATCCGTGTTTGGCAGGTGTAGGCCTTCATTGAAAATACGAATTTGTTCTTAACTGATTTGCCTAGTTAAATAATAAATAAATAAAAATAGCAATAAGGCACCTCGGGGGATTGTGGTATATCGCCAAAGGGGGAGATCAAGCTGATCCTAACTGTTATAGGCCTATTTCTATTTTTCCCCGTTTATCAAAAGTGTTGGAAAACTTGTCAATAATCAATTGACTGGCTTTCTTGATGTCTATAGTATTCTCTCTGGTATGCAATCTGTTTTTTTTTGTCTCAGCCACTGCCTGTCACCGAGGGAGTACCCCAAGGCTCAATCCTTACTTATTGTTTAAACAGAAAACACAGGAGATTGGTGGCACCTCCTAGTGGTTAAAGTGTTGGACTAGTAACCGGAAGGTTGCAAGTTCAAATCCCCGAGCTGACAAGGTACAAATCTGTCGTTCTGCCCCTGAACTGACAGTTAACCCACTGTTCCTAGGCCGTCACTGAAAATAAGAATTTGTTCTTAACTGACTTGCGTAGTTAAATAAAGGTAAAATACATTTGGGAGCTCGTGGTAATGGCTGGAAGCAGAATCAGTGGAATGGTATCAAATGCATCAAACACATAGTTTGATTCCATTCCAGACATTATTATGAGCCGTCCTCCCCTCAGCAGCCTCCACTGATATAACATTATCATAGTATTATAAAGAGAACATTGGTGAAAACTGTTAGTACAGAAATATCTGTACTATCCGATTTTCCTGACACCACACTCCGAGGGCCCTCACCTCCTCCCTGTAGGCCGTCTCGTCGCTGTTGGTAATCAAGCCTACCACTGTAGTGTCGTCTGCAAACTTGATGATTGAGTTGGAGGCGTGCATGGCCACGCAGTCATGGGTGAACAGGGAGTACAGGAGAGGGCTGAGAACGCACCCTTGTGGGGCCCCAGTGTTGAGGATCAGCGGGGTGGAGATGTTGTTTCCTACATTCACCACCTACGGGCCGGCCCTTTTGCAATGTAACGTTAGCTAATGCATTGGAGTCAGAAGGACAAAAATGAAAGCAACCTTTCCATTGGAAACAGGCTAAAAACAATCAAACATAGCCTCATATTTATCTCATTATAGCTAGCTAATACATCCGTGTGATATCCAAACAGCTAACTTTAGCTAGCTACTACTACTGGACAGTAGATGCTGTTAGCAACAACAACAAAAAACTGCATTCAACATTGCAAGGCGATGTAGCTAAGGTTATTTACTCACGTTTAGCGCAAGGGAATCGAAATCATCGTCAAGTATGTCCTCAAGAAGGGCATCTATATCTTCGCTGTCCGTTTTTCTGGGTGTATCGTCAGTGGTGCTGACGGTGTGAAGCGAGGAACAGTTTTAGCAAGCTAACGTTACATAGCTAACTACGTGATTTAGCTAACATGCTTGATGAAATAACAATGCATTTTAGGAAGGCTGATACAATGTAAACGCCTGGGCATTACCAATCACAGGAGAAAAATATCACGTTGTCGGCAGGATTCGAACCTGCGCGGGAAGATCCCAATGGATTTCTAGTCCATCGCCTTAACCACTCGGCCACGACAACTGCTGATGCTATGGAAGACAGAAACCGGTAATAGCCAACATAAAATTACAAATATATCAGACACTGACTGATATTATGTTTTAGCAAAACTCAAATTACGTTGGTAACCATTTTTTCCAGGCTGTATCATCACAACCGGCAGTGATTGATAGGCCCAGAGGGCAGCGCACAATTGGCCCTGCGTCATCCGTGTTTGGCAGGTGTAGGCCTTCATTGAAAATACGAATTTGTTCTTAACTGATTTGCCTAGTTAAATAATAAATAAATAAAAATAGCAATAAGGCACCTCGGGGGATTGTGGTATATCGCCAAAGGGGGAGATCAAGCTGATCCTAACTGTTATAGGCCTATTTCTATTTTTCCCCGTTTATCAAAAGTGTTGGAAAACTTGTCAATAATCAATTGACTGGCTTTCTTGATGTCTATAGTATTCTCTCTGGTATGCAATCTGTTTTTTTTTGTCTCAGCCACTGCCTGTCACCGAGGGAGTACCCCAAGGCTCAATCCTTACTTATTGTTTAAACAGAAAACACAGGAGATTGGTGGCACCTCCTAGTGGTTAAAGTGTTGGACTAGTAACCGGAAGGTTGCAAGTTCAAATCCCCGAGCTGACAAGGTACAAATCTGTCGTTCTGCCCCTGAACTGACAGTTAACCCACTGTTCCTAGGCTGTCACTGAAAATAAGAATTTGTTCTTAACTGACTTGCGTAGTTAAATAAAGGTAAAATACATTTGGGAGCTCGTGGTAATGGCTGGAAGCAGAATCAGTGGAATGGTATCAAATGCATCAAACACATAGTTTGATTCCATTCCAGACATTATTATGAGCCGTCCTCCCCTCAGCAGCCTCCACTGATATAACATTATCATAGTATTATAAAGAGAACATTGGTGAAAACTGTTAGTACAGAAATATCTGTACTATCCGATTTTCCTGACACCACACTCCGAGGGCCCTCACCTCCTCCCTGTAGGCCGTCTCGTCGCTGTTGGTAATCAAGCCTACCACTGTAGTGTCGTCTGCAAACTTGATGATTGAGTTGGAGGCGTGCATGGCCACGCAGTCATGGGTGAACAGGGAGTACAGGAGAGGGCTGAGAACGCACCCTTGTGGGGCCCCAGTGTTGAGGATCAGCGGGGTGGAGATGTTGTTTCCTACATTCACCACCTACGGGCCGGCCCTTTTGCAATGTAACGTTAGCTAATGCATTGGAGTCAGAAGGACAAAAATGAAAGCAACCTTTCCATTGGAAACAGGCTAAAAACAATCAAACATAGCCTCATATTTATCTCATTATAGCTAGCTAATACATCCGTGTGATATCCAAACAGCTAACTTTAGCTAGCTACTACTACTGGACAGTAGATGCTGTTAGCAACAACAACAAAAAACTGCATTCAACATTGCAAGGCGATGTAGCTAAGGTTATTTACTCACGTTTAGCGCAAGGGAATCGAAATCATCGTCAAGTATGTCCTCAAGAAGGGCATCTATATCTTCGCTGTCCGTTTTTCTGGGTGTATCGTCAGTGGTGCTGACGGTGTGAAGCGAGGAACAGTTTTAGCAAGCTAACGTTACATAGCTAACTACGTGATTTAGCTAACATGCTTGATGAAATAACAATGCATTTTAGGAAGGCAACAAAAACTATGTAAACGCCTGGGCATTACCAATCACAGGAGAAAGATATCACGTTGTCGGCAGGATTCGAACCTGCGCGGGAAGATCCCAATGGATTTCTAGTCCATCGCCTTAACCACTCGGCCACGACAACTGCTGATGCTATTGAAGACAGAAACCGGTAATAGCCAACATAAAATTACAAATATATCAGACACTGACTGATATTATGTTTTAGCAAAACTCAAATTACGTTGGTAACCATTTTTTCCAGGCTGTATCATCACAACCGGCAGTGATTGATAGGCCCAGAGGGCAGCGCACAATTGGCCCTGCGTCATCCGTGTTTGGCAGGTGTAGGCCTTCATTGAAAATACGAATTTGTTCTTAACTGATTTGCCTAGTTAAATAATAAATAAATAAAAATAGCAATAAGGCACCTCGGGGGATTGTGGTATATCGCCAAAGGGGGAGATCAAGCTGATCCTAACTGTTATAGGCCTATTTCTATTTTTCCCCGTTTATCAAAAGTGTTGGAAAACTTGTCAATAATCAATTGACTGGCTTTCTTGATGTCTATAGTATTCTCTCTGGTATGCAATCTGTTTTTTTTTGTCTCAGCCACTGCCTGTCACCGAGGGAGTACCCCAAGGCTCAATCCTTACTTATTGTTTAAACAGAAAACACAGGAGATTGGTGGCACATAGCGGTTAAAGTGTTGGACTAGTAACCGGAAGGTTGCAAGTTCAAATCCCCGAGCTGACAAGGTACAAATCTGTCGTTCTGCCCCTGAACTGACAGTTAACCCACTGTTCCTAGGCCGTCACTGAAAATAAGAATTTGTTCTTAACTGACTTGCGTAGTTAAATAAAGGTAAAATACATTTGGGAGCTCGTGGTAATGGCTGGAAGCAGAATCAGTGGAATGGTATCAAATGCATCAAACACATAGTTTGATTCCATTCCAGACATTATTATGAGCCGTCCTCCCCTCAGCAGCCTCCACTGATATAACATTATCATAGTATTATAAAGAGAACATTGGTGAAAACTGTTAGTACAGAAATATCTGTACTATCCGATTTTCCTGACACCACACTCCGAGGGCCCTCACCTCCTCCCTGTAGGCCGTCTCGTCGCTGTTGGTAATCAAGCCTACCACTGTAGTGTCGTCTGCAAACTTGATGATTGAGTTGGAGGCGTGCATGGCCACGCAGTCATGGGTGAACAGGGAGTACAGGAGAGGGCTGAGAACGCACCCTTGTGGGGCCCCAGTGTTGAGGATCAGCGGGGTGGAGATGTTGTTTCCTACATTCACCACCTACGGGCCGGCCCTTTTGCAATGTAACGTTAGCTAATGCATTGGAGTCAGAAGGACAAAAATGAAAGCAACCTTTCCATTGGAAACAGGCTAAAAACAATCAAACATAGCCTCATATTTATCTCATTATAGCTAGCTAATACATCCGTGTGATATCCAAACAGCTAACTTTAGCTAGCTACTACTACTGGACAGTAGATGCTGTTAGCAACAACAACAAAAAACTGCATTCAACATTGCAAGGCGATGTAGCTAAGGTTATTTACTCACGTTTAGCGCAAGGGAATCGAAATCATCGTCAAGTATGTCCTCAAGAAGGGCATCTATATCTTCGCTGTCCGTTTTTCTGGGTGTATCGTCAGTGGTGCTGACGGTGTGAAGCGAGGAACAGTTTTAGCAAGCTAACGTTACATAGCTAACTACGTGATTTAGCTAACATGCTTGATGAAATAACAATGCATTTTAGGAAGGCTGATACAATGTAAACGCCTGGGCATTACCAATCACAGGAGAAAAATATCACGTTGTCGGCAGGATTCGAACCTGCGCGGGAAGATCCCAATGGATTTCTAGTCCATCGCCTTAACCACTCGGCCACGACAACTGCTGATGCTATTGAAGACAGAAACCGGTAATAGCCAACATAAAATTACAAATATATCAGACACTGACTGATATTATGTTTTAGCAAAACTCAAATTACGTTGGTAACCATTTTTTCCAGGCTGTATCATCACAACCGGCAGTGATTGATAGGCCCAGAGGGCAGCGCACAATTGGCCCTGCGTCATCCGTGTTTGGCAGGTGTAGGCCTTCATTGAAAATACGAATTTGTTCTTAACTGATTTGCCTAGTTAAATAATAAATAAATAAAAATAGCAATAAGGCACCTCGGGGGATTGTGGTATATCGCCAAAGGGGGAGATCAAGCTGATCCTAACTGTTATAGGCCTATTTCTATTTTTCCCCGTTTATCAAAAGTGTTGGAAAACTTGTCAATAATCAATTGACTGGCTTTCTTGATGTCTATAGTATTCTCTCTGGTATGCAATCTGTTTTTTTTTGTCTCAGCCACTGCCTGTCACCAAGGGAGTACCCCAAGGCTCAATCCTTACTTATTGTTTAAACAGAAAACACAGGAGATTGGTGGCACCTCCTAGTGGTTAAAGTGTTGGACTAGTAACCGGAAGGTTGCAAGTTCAAATCCCTGAGCTGACAAGGTACAAATCTGTCGTTCTGCCCCTGAACTGACAGTTAACCCACTGTTCCTAGGCCGTCACTGAAAATAAGAATTTGTTCTTAACTGACTTGCGTAGTTAAATAAAGGTAAAATAGATTTGGGAGCTCGTGGTAATGGCTGGAAGCAGAATCAGTGGAATGGTATCAAATGCATCAAACACATAGTTTGATTCCATTCCAGACATTATTATGAGCCGTCCTCCCCTCAGCAGCCTCCACTGATATAACATTATCATAGTATTATAAAGAGAACATTGGTGAAAACTGTTAGTACAGAAATATCTGTACTATCCGATTTTCCTGACACCACACTCCGAGGGCCCTCACCTCCTCCCTGTAGGCCGTCTCGTCGCTGTTGGTAATCAAGCCTACCACTGTAGTGTCGTCTGCAAACTTGATGATTGAGTTGGAGGCGTGCATGGCCACGCAGTCATGGGTGAACAGGGAGTACAGGAGAGGGCTGAGAACGCACCCTTGTGGGGCCCCAGTGTTGAGGATCAGCGGGGTGGAGATGTTGTTTCCTACATTCACCACCTACGGGCCGGCCCTTTTGCAATGTAACGTTAGCTAATGCATTGGAGTCAGAAGGACAAAAATGAAAGCAACCTTTCCATTGGAAACAGGCTAAAAACAATCAAACATAGCCTCATATTTATCTCATTATAGCTAGCTAATACATCCGTGTGATATCCAAACAGCTAACTTTAGCTAGCTACTACTACTGGACAGTAGATGCTGTTAGCAACAACAACAAAAAACTGCATTCAACATTGCAAGGCGATGTAGCTAAGGTTATTTACTCACGTTTAGCGCAAGGGAATCGAAATCATCGTCAAGTATGTCCTCAAGAAGGGCATCTATATCTTCGCTGTCCGTTTTTCTGGGTGTATCGTCAGTGGTGCTGACGGTGTGAAGCGAGGAACAGTTTTAGCAAGCTAACGTTACATAGCTAACTACGTGATTTAGCTAACATGCTTGATGAAATAACAATGCATTTTAGGAAGGCTGATACAATGTAAACGCCTGGGCATTACCAATCACAGGAGAAAAATATCACGTTGTCGGCAGGATTCGAACCTGCGCGGGAAGATCCCAATGGATTTCTAGTCGATCACCTTAACCACTCGGCCACGACAACTGCTGATGCTATTGAAGACAGAAACCGGTAATAGCCAACATAAAATTACAAATATATCAGACACTGACTGATATTATGTTTTAGCAAAACTCAAATTACGTTGGTAACCATTTTTTCCAGGCTGTATCATCACAACCGGCAGTGATTGATAGGCCCAGAGGGCAGCGCACAATTGGCCCTGCGTCATCCGTGTTTGGCAGGTGTAGGCCTTCATTGAAAATACGAATTTGTTCTTAACTGATTTGCCTAGTTAAATAATAAATAAATAAAAATAGCAATAAGGCACCTCGGGGGATTGTGGTATATCGCCAAAGGGGGAGATCAAGCTGATCCTAACTGTTATAGGCCTATTTCTATTTTTCCCCGTTTATCAAAAGTGTTGGAAAACTTGTCAATAATCAATTGACTGGCTTTCTTGATGTCTATAGTATTCTCTCTGGCATGCAATCTGTTTTTTTTGTCTCAGCCACTGCCTGTCACCAAGGGAGTACCCCAAGGCTCAATCCTTACTTATTGTTTAAACAGAAAACACAGGAGATTGGTGGCACCTCCTAGTGGTTAAAGTGTTGGACTAGTAACCGGAAGGTTGCAAGTTCCCCGAGCTGACAAGGTACAAATCTGTCGTTCTGCCCCTGAACTGACAGTTAACCCACTGTTCCTAGGCCGTCACTGAAAATAAGAATTTGTTCTTAACTGACTTGCGTAGTTAAATAAAGGTAAAATACATTTGGGAGGAGGAGCTCGTGGTAATGGCTGGAAGCGGAATCAGTGGAATGGTATCAAATGCATCAAACACATAGTTTGATTCCATTCCAGACATTATTATGAGCCGTCCTCCCCTCAGCAGCCTCCACTGATATAACATTATCATAGTATTATAAAGAGAACATTGGTGAAAACTGTTAGTACAGAATTATCTGTACTATCCGACAGGATGCTCTCGATTGTGCAGTTGTAAAAGTTTGTGAATGTTTTTGGTGACAAGCCAAATTTCTTCAGCCTCCTGAGGTTGAAAAGGCGCTGCTGCGCCTTCTTCACCACGCTGTGTGTCTGTGTGGGTGGACCATTTCAGTTTGTCCGTGATGTGTACGCCGAGGAACTTTCCACCTTCTCCACTACTGTCCCGTCGATATGGATAGGGGGCTTCTCCCTCTGCTGTTTCCTGAAGTCCACGATCATCTCCTTTGTTTTGTTGACATTGAGTGTGAGGTTATTTTCCTGACACCACACTCCGAGGGCCCTCACCTCCTCCCTGTAGGCCGTCTCGTCGCTGTTGGTAATCAAGCCTACCACTGTAGTGTCGTCTGCAAACTTGATGATTTGTGTTGGAGGCGTGCATGGCCACGCAGTCATGGGTGAACAGGGAGTACAGGAGAGGGCTGAGAACGCACCCTTGTGGGGCCCCAGTGTTGAGGATCAGCGGGGTGGAGATGTTGTTTCCTACATTCACCACCTACGGGCCGGCCCTTTTGCAATGTAACGTTAGCTAATGCATTGGAGTCAGAAGGACAAAAATGAAAGCAACCTTTCCATTGGAAACAGGCTAAAAACAATCAAACATAGCCTCATATTTATCTCATTATAGCTAGCTAATACATCCGTGTGATATCCAAACAGCTAACTTTAGCTAGCTACTACTACTGGACAGTAGATGCTGTTAGCAACAACAACAAAAAACTGCATTCAACATTGCAAGGCGATGTAGCTAAGGTTATTTACTCACGTTTAGCGCAAGGGAATCGAAATCATCGTCAAGTATGTCCTCAAGAAGGGCATCTATATCTTCGCTGTCCGTTTTTCTGGGTGTATCGTCAGTGGTGCTGACGGTGTGAAGCGAGGAACAGTTTTAGCAAGCTAACGTTACATAGCTAACTACGTGATTTAGCTAACATGCTTGATGAAATAACAATGCATTTTAGGAAGGCTGATACAATGTAAACGCCTGGGCATTACCAATCACAGGAGAAAAATATCACGTTGTCGGCAGGATTCGAACCTGCGCGGGAAGATCCCAATGGATTTCTAGTCCATCGCCTTAACCACTCGGCCACAACAACTGCTGATGCTATTGAAGACAGAAACCGGTAATAGCCAACATAAAATTACAAATATATCAGACACTGACTGATATTATGTTTTAGCAAAACTCAAATTACGTTGGTAACCATTTTTTCCAGGCTGTATCATCACAACCGGCAGTGATTGATAGGCCCAGAGGGCAGCGCACAATTGGCCCTGCGTCATCCGTGTTTGGCAGGTGTAGGCCTTCATTGAAAATACGAATTTGTTCTTAACTGATTTGCCTAGTTAAATAATAAATAAATAAAAATAGCAATAAGGCACCTCGGGGGATTGTGGTATATCGCCAAAGGGGGAGATCAAGCTGATCCTAACTGTTATAGGCCTATTTCTATTTTTCCCCGTTTATCAAAAGTGTTGGAAAACTTGTCAATAATCAATTGACTGGCTTTCTTGATGTCTATAGTATTCTCTCTGGTATGCAATCTGTTTTTTTTTGTCTCAGCCACTGCCTGTCACCGAGGGAGTACCCCAAGGCTCAATCCTTACTTATTGTTTAAACAGAAAACACAGGAGATTGGTGGCACCTCCTAGTGGTTAAAGTGTTGGACTAGTAACCGGAAGGTTGCAAGTTCAAATCCCCGAGCTGACAAGGTACAAATCTGTCGTTCTGCCCCTGAACTGACAGTTAATCCACTGTTCCTAGGCCGTCACTGAAAATAAGAATTTGTTCTTAACTGACTTGCGTAGTTAAATAAAGGTAAAATACATTTGGGAGCTCGTGGTAATGGCTGGAAGCAGAATCAGTGGAATGGTATCAAATGCATCAAACACATAGTTTGATTCCATTCCAGACATTATTATGAGCCGTCCTCCCCTCAGCAGCCTCCACTGATATAACATTATCATAGTATTATAAAGAGAACATTGGTGAAAACTGTTAGTACAGAAATATCTGTACTATCCGATTTTCCTGACACCACACTCCGAGGGCCCTCACCTCCTCCCTGTAGGCCGTCTCGTCGCTGTTGGTAATCAAGCCTACCACTGTAGTGTCGTCTGCAAACTTGATGATTGAGTTGGAGACGTGCATGGCCACGCAGTCATGGGTGAACAGGGAGTACAGGAGAGGGCTGAGAACGCACCCTTGTGGGGCCCCAGTGTTGAGGATCAGCGGGGTGGAGATGTTGTTTCCTACATTCACCACCTACGGGCCGGCCCTTTTGCAATGTAACGTTAGCTAATGCATTGGAGTCAGAAGGACAAAAATGAAAGCAACCTTTCCATTGGAAACAGGCTAAAAACAATCAAACATAGCCTCATATTTATCTCATTATAGCTAGCTAATACATCCGTGTGATATCCAAACAGCTAACTTTAGCTAGCTACTACTACTGGACAGTAGATGCTGTTAGCAACAACAACAAAAAACTGCATTCAACATTGCAAGGCGATGTAGCTAAGGTTATTTACTCACGTTTAGCGCAAGGGAATCGAAATCATCGTCAAGTATGTCCTCAAGAAGGGCATCTATATCTTCGCTGTCCGTTTTTCTGGGTGTATCGTCAGTGGTGCTGACGGTGTGAAGCGAGGAACAGTTTTAGCAAGCTAACGTTACATAGCTAACTACGTGATTTAGCTAACATGCTTGATGAAATAACAATGCATTTTAGGAAGGCTGATACAATGTAAACGCCTGGGCATTACCAATCACAGGAGAAAAATATCACGTTGTCGGCAGGATTCGAACCTGCGCGGGAAGATCCCAATGGATTTCTAGTCCATCGCCTTAACCACTCGGCCACAACAACTGCTGATGCTATTGAAGACAGAAACCGGTAATAGCCAACATAAAATTACAAATATATCAGACACTGACTGATATTATGTTTTAGCAAAACTCAAATTACGTTGGTAACCATTTTTTCCAGGCTGTATCATCACAACCGGCAGTGATTGATAGGCCCAGAGGGCAGCGCACAATTGGCCCTGCGTCATCCGTGTTTGGCAGGTGTAGGCCTTCATTGAAAATACGAATTTGTTCTTAACTGATTTGCCTAGTTAAATAATAAATAAATAAAAATAGCAATAAGGCACCTCGGGGGATTGTGGTATATCGCCAAAGGGGGAGATCAAGCTGATCCTAACTGTTATAGGCCTATTTCTATTTTTCCCCGTTTATCAAAAGTGTTGGAAAACTTGTCAATAATCAATTGACTGGCTTTCTTGATGTCTATAGTATTCTCTCTGGTATGCAATCTGTTTTTTTTTGTCTCAGCCACTGCCTGTCACCGAGGGAGTACCCCAAGGCTCAATCCTTACTTATTGTTTAAACAGAAAACACAGGAGATTGGTGGCACCTCCTAGTGGTTAAAGTGTTGGACTAGTAACCGGAAGGTTGCAAGTTCAAATCCCCGAGCTGACAAGGTACAAATTATCATAGTATTATAAAGAGAACATTGGTGAAAACTGTTAGTACAGAATTATCTGTACTATCCGACAGGATGCTCTCGATTGTGCAGTTGTAAAAGTTTGTGAGTGTTTTTGGTGACAAGCCAAATTTCTTCAGCCTCTTGAGGTTGAAAAGGCGCTGCTGCGCCTTCTTCACCACGCTGTGTGTCTGTGTGGGTGGACCATTTCAGTTTGTCCGTGATGTGCACGCCGAGGAACTTTCCACCTTCTCCACTACTGTCCCGTCGATATGGATAGGGGGCTTCTCCCTCTGCTGTTTCCTGAAGTCCACGATCATCTCCTTTGTTTTGTTGACATTGAGTGTGAGGTTATTTTCCTGACACCACACACCACACTCCGAATAATCAATTGACTGGCTTTCTTGATGTCTATAGTATTCTCTCTGGTATGCAATCTGTTTTTTTTGTCTCAGCCACTGCCTGTCAACAAGGGAGGCTCAATCCTTACTTATTGTTTAAACAGAAAACACAGGAGATTGGTGGCACCTCCTAGTGGTTAAAGCGTTGGACTAGTAACCGGAAGGTTGCAAGTTCCCTGAGCTGACAAGGTACAAATCTGTCGTTCTGCCCCTGAACTGACAGTTAACCCACTGTTCCTAGGCCGTCACTGAAAATAAGAATTTGTTCTTAACTGACTTGCGTAGTTAAATAAAGGTAAAATACATTTGGGAGGAGGAGCTCGTGGTAATGGCTGGAAGCGGAATCAGTGGAATGGTATCAAATGCATCAAACACATAGTTTGATTCCATTCCAGACATTATTATGAGCCGTCCTCCCCTCAGCAGCCTCCACTGATATAACATTATCATAGTATTATAAAGAGAACATTGTTGAAAACTGTTAGTACAGAATTATCTGTACTATCCGACAGGATGCTCTCGATTGTGCAGTTGTAAAAGTTTGTGAGTGTTTTTGGTGACAAGCCAAATTTCTTCAGCCTCCTGAGGTTGAAAAGGCGCTGCTGCGCCTTCTTCACCACGCTGTGTGTCTGTGTGGGTGGACCATTTCAGTTTGTCCGTGATGTGTACGCCGAGGAACTTTCCACCTTCTCCACTACTGTCCCGTCGATATGGATAGGGGGCTTCTCCCTCTGCTGTTTCCTGAAGTCCACGATCATCTCCTTTGTTTTGTTGACATTGAGTGTGAGGTTATTTTCCTGACACCACACACCACACTCCGAATAATCAATTGACTGGCTTTCTTGATGTCTATAGTATTCTCTCTGGTATGCAATCTGTTTTTTTTGTCTCAGCCACTGCCTGTCACCAAGGGAGGCTCAATCCTTACTTATTGTTTAAACAGAAAACACAGGAGATTGGTGGCACCTCCTAGTGGTTAAAGCGTTGGACTAGTAACCGGAAGGTTGCAAGTTCCCCGAGCTGACAAGGTACAAATCTGTCGTTCTGCCCCTGAACTGACAGTTAACCCACTGTTCCTAGGCCGTCACTGAAAATAAGAATTTGTTCTTAACTGACTTGCGTAGTTAAATAAAGGTAAAATACATTTGGGAGGAGGAGCTCGTGGTAATGGCTGGAAGCGGAATCAGTGGAATGGTATCAAATGCATCAAACACATAGTTTGATTCCATTCCAGACATTATTATGAGCCGTCCTCCCCTCAGCAGCCTCCACTGATATAACATTATCATAGTATTATAAAGAGAACATTGGTGAAAACTGTTAGTACAGAAATATCTGTACTATCCGACAGGATGCTCTCGATTGTGCAGTTGTAAAAGTTTGTGAGTGTTTTTGGTGACAAGCCAAATTTCTTCAGCCTCCTGAGTTTGAAAAGGCGCTGCTGCGCCTTCTTCACCACGCTGTGTGTCTGTGTGGGTGGACCATTTCAGTTTGTCCGTGATGTGTACGCCGAGGAACTTTCCACCTTCTCCACTACTGTCCCGTCGATATGGATAGGGGGCTTCTCCCTCTGCTGTTTCCTGAAGTCCACGATCATCTCCTTTGTTTTGTTGACATTGAGTGTGAGGTTATTTTCCTGACACCACACTCCGAGGGCCCTCACCTCCTCCCTGTAGGCCGTCTCGTCGCTGTTGGTAATCAAGCCTACCACTGTAGTGTCGTCTGCAAACTTGATGATTGAGTTGGAGGCGTGCATGGCCACGCAGTCATGGGTGAACAGGGAGTACAGGAGAGGGCTGAGAACGCACCCTTGTGGGGCCCCAGTGTTGAGGATCAGCGGGGTGGAGATGTTGTTTCCTACATTCACCACCTACGGGCCGGCCCTTTTGCAATGTAACGTTAGCTAATGCATTGGAGTCAGAAGGACAAAAATGAAAGCAACCTTTCCATTGGAAACAGGCTAAAAACAATCAAACATAGCCTCATATTTATCTCATTATAGCTAGCTAATACATCCGTGTGATATCCAAACAGCTAACTTTAGCTAGCTACTACTACTGGACAGTAGATGCTGTTAGCAACAACAACAAAAAACTGCATTCAACATTGCAAGGCGATGTAGCTAAGGTTATTTACTCACGTTTAGCGCAAGGGAATCGAAATCATCGTCAAGTATGTCCTCAAGAAGGGCATCTATCTATATCTTCGCTGTCCGTTTTTCTGGGTGTATCGTCAGTGGTGCTGACGGTGTGAAGCGAGGAACAGTTTTAGCAAGCTAACGTTACATAGCTAACTACGTGATTTAGCTAACATGCTTGATGAAATAACAATGCATTTTAGGAAGGCTGATACAATGTAAACGCCTGGGCATTACCAATCACAGGAGAAAAATATCACGTTGTCGGCAGGATTCGAACCTGCGCGGGAAGATCCCAATGGATTTCTAGTCCATCGCCTTAACCACTCGGCCACGACAACTGCTGATGCTATTGAAGACAGAAACCGGTAATAGCCAACATAAAATTACAAATATATCAGACACTGACTGATATTATGTTTTAGCAAAACTCAAATTACGTTGGTAACCATTTTTTCCAGGCTGTATCATCACAACCGGCAGTGATTGATAGGCCCAGAGGGCAGCGCACAATTGGCCCTGCGTCATCCGTGTTTGGCAGGTGTAGGCCTTCATTGAAAATACGAATTTGTTCTTAACTGATTTGCCTAGTTAAATAATAAATAAATAAAAATAGCAATAAGGCACCTCGGGGGATTGTGGTATATCGCCAAAGGGGGAGATCAAGCTGATCCTAACTGTTATAGGCCTATTTCTATTTTTCCCCGTTTATCAAAAGTGTTGGAAAACTTGTCAATAATCAATTGACTGGCTTTCTTGATGTCTATAGTATTCTCTCTGGTATGCAATCTGTTTTTTTTTGTCTCAGCCACTGCCTGTCACCGAGGGAGTACCCCAAGGCTCAATCCTTACTTATTGTTTAAACAGAAAACACAGGAGATTGGTGGCACCTCCTAGTGGTTAAAGTGTTGGACTAGTAACCGGAAGGTTGCAAGTTCAAATCCCCGAGCTGACAAGGTACAAATTATCATAGTATTATAAAGAGAACATTGGTGAAAACTGTTAGTACAGAATTATCTGTACTATCCGACAGGATGCTCTCGATTGTGCAGTTGTAAAAGTTTGTGAGTGTTTTTGGTGACAAGCCAAATTTCTTCAGCCTCTTGAGGTTGAAAAGGCGCTGCTGCGCCTTCTTCACCACGCTGTGTGTCTGTGTGGGTGGACCATTTCAGTTTGTCCGTGATGTGTACGCCGAGGAACTTTCCACCTTCTCCACTACTGTCCCGTCGATATGGATAGGGGGCTTCTCCCTCTGCTGTTTCCTGAAGTCCACGATCATCTCCTTTGTTTTGTTGACATTGAGTGTGAGGTTATTTTCCTGACACCACACACCACACTCCGAATAATCAATTGACTGGCTTTCTTGATGTCTATAGTATTCTCTCTGGTATGCAATCTGTTTTTTTTGTCTCAGCCACTGCCTGTCAACAAGGGAGGCTCAATCCTTACTTATTGTTTAAACAGAAAACACAGGAGATTGGTGGCACCTCCTAGTGGTTAAAGCGTTGGACTAGTAACCGGAAGGTTGCAAGTTCCCTGAGCTGACAAGGTACAAATCTGTCGTTCTGCCCCTGAACTGACAGTTAACCCACTGTTCCTAGGCCGTCACTGAAAATAAGAATTTGTTCTTAACTGACTTGCGTAGTTAAATAAAGGTAAAATACATTTGGGAGGAGGAGCTCGTGGTAATGGCTGGAAGCGGAATCAGTGGAATGGTATCAAATGCATCAAACACATAGTTTGATTCCATTCCAGACATTATTATGAGCCGTCCTCCCCTCAGCAGCCTCCACTGATATAACATTATCATAGTATTATAAAGAGAACATTGTTGAAAACTGTTAGTACAGAATTATCTGTACTATCCGACAGGATGCTCTCGATTGTGCAGTTGTAAAAGTTTGTGAGTGTTTTTGGTGACAAGCCAAATTTCTTCAGCCTCCTGAGGTTGAAAAGGCGCTGCTGCGCCTTCTTCACCACGCTGTGTGTCTGTGTGGGTGGACCATTTCAGTTTGTCCGTGATGTGTACGCCGAGGAACTTTCCACCTTCTCCACTACTGTCCCGTCGATATGGATAGGGGGCTTCTCCCTCTGCTGTTTCCTGAAGTCCACGATCATCTCCTTTGTTTTGTTGACATTGAGTGTGAGGTTATTTTCCTGACACCACACACCACACTCCGAATAATCAATTGACTGGCTTTCTTGATGTCTATAGTATTCTCTCTGGTATGCAATCTGTTTTTTTTTGTCTCAGCCACTGCCTGTCACCAAGGGAGGCTCAATCCTTACTTATTGTTTAAACAGAAAACACAGGAGATTGGTGGCACCTCCTAGTGGTTAAAGCGTTGGACTAGTAACCGGAAGGTTGCAAGTTCCCCGAGCTGACAAGGTACAAATCTGTCGTTCTGCCCCTGAACTGACAGTTAACCCACTGTTCCTAGGCCGTCACTGAAAATAAGAATTTGTTCTTAACTGACTTGCGTAGTTAAATAAAGGTAAAATACATTTGGGAGGAGGAGCTCGTGGTAATGGCTGGAAGCGGAATCAGTGGAATGGTATCAAATGCATCAAACACATAGTTTGATTCCATTCCAGACATTATTATGAGCCGTCCTCCCCTCAGCAGCCTCCACTGATATAACATTATCATAGTATTATAAAGAGAACATTGGTGAAAACTGTTAGTACAGAAATATCTGTACTATCCGACAGGATGCTCTCGATTGTGCAGTTGTAAAAGTTTGTGAGTGTTTTTGGTGACAAGCCAAATTTCTTCAGCCTCCTGAGGTTGAAAAGGCGCTGCTGCGCCTTCTTCACCACGCTGTGTGTCTGTGTGGGTGGACCATTTCAGTTTGTCCGTGATGTGTACGCCGAGGAACTTTCCACCTTCTCCACTACTGTCCCGTCGATATGGATAGGGGGCTTCTCCCTCTGCTGTTTCCTGAAGTCCACGATCATCTCCTTTGTTTTGTTGACATTGAGTGTGAGGTTATTTTCCTGACACCACACTCCGAGGGCCCTCACCTCCTCCCTGTAGGCCGTCTCGTCGCTGTTGGTAATCAAGCCTACCACTGTAGTGTCGTCTGCAAACTTGATGATTGAGTTGGAGGCGTGCATGGCCACGCAGTCATGGGTGAACAGGGAGTACAGGAGAGGGCTGAGAACGCACCCTTGTGGGGCCCCAGTGTTGAGGATCAGCGGGGTGGAGATGTTGTTTCCTACATTCACCACCTACGGGCCGGCCCTTTTGCAATGTAACGTTAGCTAATGCATTGGAGTCAGAAGGACAAAAATGAAAGCAACCTTTCCATTGGAAACAGGCTAAAAACAATCAAACATAGCCTCATATTTATCTCATTATAGCTAGCTAATACATCCGTGTGATATCCAAACAGATAACTTTAGCTAGCTACTACTACTGGACAGTAGATGCTGTTAGCAACAACAACAAAAAACTGCATTCAACATTGCAAGGCGATGTAGCTAAGGTTATTTACTCACGTTTAGCGCAAGGGAATCGAAATCATCGTCAAGTATGTCCTCAAGAAGGGCATCTATATCTTCGCTGTCCGTTTTTCTGGGTGTATCGTCAGTGGTGCTGACGGTGTGAAGCGAGGAACAGTTTTAGCAAGCTAACGTTACATAGCTAACTACGTGATTTAGCTAACATGCTTGATGAAATAACAATGCATTTTAGGAAGGCTGATACAATGTAAACGCCTGGGCATTACCAATCACAGGAGAAAAATATCACGTTGTCGGCAGGATTCGAACCTGCGCGGGAAGATCCCAATGGATTTCTAGTCCATCGCCTTAACCACTCGGCCACGACAACAGACACTGACTGATATTATGTTTTAGCAAAACTCAAATTACGTTGGTAACCATTTTTTCCAGGCTGTATCATCACAACCGGCAGTGATTGATAGGCCCAGAGGGCAGCGCACAATTGGCCCTGCGTCATCCGTGTTTGGCAGGTGTAGGCCTTCATTGAAAATACGAATTTGTTCTTAACTGATTTGCCTAGTTAAATAATAAATAAATAAAAATAGCAATAAGGCACCTCGGGGGATTGTGGTATATCGCCAAAGGGGGAGATCAAGCTGATCCTAACTGTTATAGGCCTATTTCTATTTTTCCCCGTTTATCAAAAGTGTTGGAAAACTTGTCAATAATCAATTGACTGGCTTTCTTGATGTCTATAGTATTCTCTCTGGTATGCAATCTGTTTTTTTTTGTCTCAGCCACTGCCTGTCACCAAGGGAGTACCCCAAGGCTCAATCCTTACTTATTGTTTAAACAGAAAACACAGGAGATTGGTGGCACCTCCTAGTGGTTAAAGTGTTGGACTAGTAACCGGAAGGTTGCAAGTTCAAATCCCCGAGCTGACAAGGTACAAATCTGTCGTTCTGCCCCTGAACTGACAGTTAACCCACTGTTCCTAGGCCGTCACTGAAAATAAGAATTTGTTCTTAACTGACTTGCGTAGTTAAATAAAGGTAAAATACATTTGGGAGCTCGTGGTAATGGCTGGAAGCAGAATCAGTGGAATGGTATCAAATGCATCAAACACATAGTTTGATTCCATTCCAGACATTATTATGAGCCGTCCTCCCCTCAGCAGCCTCCACTGATATAACATTATCATAGTATTATAAAGAGAACATTGGTGAAAACTGTTAGTACAGAAATATCTGTACTATCCGACAGGATGCTCTCGATTGTGCAGTTGTAAAAGTTTGTGAGTGTTTTTGGTGACAAGCCAAATTTCTTCAGCCTCCTGAGGTTGAAAAGGCGCTGCTGCGCCTTCTTCACCACGCTGTGTGTCTGTGTGGGTGGACCATTTCAGTTTGTCCGTGATGTGTACGCCGAGGAACTTTCCACCTTCTCCACTACTGTCCCGTCGATATGGATAGGGGGCTTCTCCCTCTGCTGTTTCCTGAAGTCCACGATCATCTCCTTTGTTTTGTTGACATTGAGTGTGAGGTTATTTTCCTGACACCACACTCCGAGGGCCCTCACCTCCTCCCTGTAGGCCGTCTCGTCGCTGTTGGTAATCAAGCCTACCACTGTAGTGTCGTCTGCAAACTTGATGATTGAGTTGGAGGCGTGCATGGCCACGCAGTCATGGGTGAACAGGGAGTACAGGAGAGGGCTGAGAACGCACCCTTGTGGGGCCCCAGTGTTGAGGATCAGCGGGGTGGAGATGTTGTTTCCTACATTCACCACCTACGGGCCGGCCCTTTTGCAATGTAACGTTAGCTAAAGCATTGTAGTCAGAAGGACAAAAATGAAAGCAACCTTTCCATTGGAAACAGGCTAAAAACAATCAAACATAGCCTCATATTTATCTCATTATAGCTAGCTAATACATCCGTGTGATATCCAAACAGCTAACTTTAGCTAGCTACTACTACTGGACAGTAGATGCTGTTAGCAACAACAACAAAAAACTGCATTCAACATTGCAAGGCGATGTAGCTAAGGTTATTTACTCACGTTTAGCGCAAGGGAATCGAAATCATCGTCAAGTATGTCCTCAAGAAGGGCATCTATATCTTCGCTGTCCGTTTTTCTGGGTGTATCGTCAGTGGTGCTGACGGTGTGAAGCGAGGAACAGTTTTAGCAAGCTAACGTTACATAGCTAACTACGCGATTTAGCTAACATGCTTGATGAAATAACAATGCATTTTAGGAAGGCTGATACAATGTAAACGCCTGGGCATTACCAATCACAGGAGAAAAATATCACGTTGTCGGCAGGATTCGAACCTGCGCGGGAAGATCCCAATGGATTTCTAGTCCATCGCCTTAACCACTCGGCCACGACAACTGCTGATGCTATTGAAGACAGAAACCGGTAATAGCCAACATAAAATTACAAATATATCAGACACTGACTGATATTATGTTTTAGCAAAACTCAAATTACGTTGGTAACCATTTTTTCCAGGCTGTATCATCACAACCGGCAGTGATTGATAGGCCCAGAGGGCAGCGCACAATTGGCCCTGCGTCATCCGTGTTTGGCAGGTGTAGGCCTTCATTGAAAATACGAATTTGTTCTTAACTGATTTGCCTAGTTAAATAATAAATAAATAAAAATAGCAATAAGGCACCTCGGGGGATTGTGGTATATCGCCAAAGGGGGAGATCAAGCTGATCCTAACTGTTATAGGCCTATTTCTATTTTTCCCCGTTTATCAAAAGTGTTGGAAAACTTGTCAATAATCAATTGACTGGCTTTCTTGATGTCTATAGTATTCTCTCTGGTATGCAATCTGTTTTTTTTTGTCTCAGCCACTGCCTGTCACCGAGGGAGTACCCCAAGGCTCAATCCTTACTTATTGTTTAAACAGAAAACACAGGAGATTGGTGGCACCTCCTAGTGGTTAAAGTGTTGGACTAGTAACCGGAAGGTTGCAAGTTCAAATCCCCGAGCTGACAAGGTACAAATCTGTCGTTCTGCCCCTGAACTGACAGTTAACCCACTGTTCCTAGGCCGTCACTGAAAATAAGAATTTGTTCTTAACTGACTTGCGTAGTTAAATAAAGGTAAAATACATTTGGGAGCTCGTGGTAATGGCTGGAAGCAGAATCAGTGGAATGGTATCAAATGCATCAAACACATAGTTTGATTCCATTCCAGACATTATTATGAGCCGTCCTCCCCTCAGCAGCCTCCACTGATATAACATTATCATAGTATTATAAAGAGAACATTGGTGAAAACGGTTAGTACAGAAATATCTGTACTATCCGACAGGATGCTCTCGATTGTGCAGTTGTAAAAGTTTGTGAGTGTTTTTGGTGACAAGCCAAATTTCTTCAGCCTCCTGAGGTTGAAAAGGCGCTGCTGCGCCTTCTTCACCACGCTGTGTGTCTGTGTGGGTGGACCATTTCAGTTTGTCCGTGATGTGTACGCCGAGGAACTTTCCACCTTCTCCACTACTGTCCCGTCGATATGGATAGGGGGCTTCTCCCTCTGCTGTTTCCTGAAGTCCACGATCATCTCCTTTGTTTTGTTGACATTGAGTGTGAGGTTATTTTCCTGACACCACACTCCGAGGGCCCTCACCTCCTCCCTGTAGGCCGTCTCGTCGCTGTTGGTAATCAAGCCTACCACTGTAGTGTCGTCTGCAAACTTGATGATTGAGTTGGAGGCGTGCATGGCCACGCAGTCATGGGTGAACAGGGAGTACAGGAGAGGGCTGAGAACGCACCCTTGTGGGGCCCCAGTGTTGAGGATCAGCGGGGTGGAGATGTTGTTTCCTACATTCACCACCTACGGGCCGGCCCTTTTGCAATGTAACGTTAGCTAAAGCATTGTAGTCAGAAGGACAAAAATGAAAGCAACCTTTCCATTGGAAACAGGCTAAAAACAATCAAACATAGCCTCATATTTATCTCATTATAGCTAGCTAATACATCCGTGTGATATCCAAACAGCTAACTTTAGCTAGCTACTACTACTGGACAGTAGATGCTGTTAGCAACAACAACAAAAAACTGCATTCAACATTGCAAGGCGATGTAGCTAAGGTTATTTACTCACGTTTAGCGCAAGGGAATCGAAATCATCGTCAAGTATGTCCTCAAGAAGGGCATCTATATCTTCGCTGTCCGTTTTTCTGGGTGTATCGTCAGTGGTGCTGACGGTGTGAAGCGAGGAACAGTTTTAGCAAGCTAACGTTACATAGCTAACTACGCGATTTAGCTAACATGCTTGATGAAATAACAATGCATTTTAGGAAGGCTGATACAATGTAAACGCCTGGGCATTACCAATCACAGGAGAAAAATATCACGTTGTCGGCAGGATTCGAACCTGCGCGGGAAGATCCCAATGGATTTCTAGTCCATCGCCTTAACCACTCGGCCACGACAACTGCTGATGCTATTGAAGACAGAAACCGGTAATAGCCAACATAAAATTACAAATATATCAGACACTGACTGATATTATGTTTTAGCAAAACTCAAATTACGTTGGTAACCATTTTTTCCAGGCTGTATCATCACAACCGGCAGTGATTGATAGGCCCAGAGGGCAGCGCACAATTGGCCCTGCGTCATCCGTGTTTGGCAGGTGTAGGCCTTCATTGAAAATACGAATTTGTTCTTAACTGATTTGCCTAGTTAAATAATAAATAAATAAAAATAGCAATAAGGCACCTCGGGGGATTGTGGTATATCGCCAAAGGGGGAGATCAAGCTGATCCTAACTGTTATAGGCCTATTTCTATTTTTCCCCGTTTATCAAAAGTGTTGGAAAACTTGTCAATAATCAATTGACTGGCTTTCTTGATGTCTATAGTATTCTCTCTGGTATGCAATCTGTTTTTTTTTGTCTCAGCCACTGCCTGTCACCGAGGGAGTACCCCAAGGCTCAATCCTTACTTATTGTTTAAACAGAAAACACAGGAGATTGGTGGCACCTCCTAGTGGTTAAAGTGTTGGACTAGTAACCGGAAGGTTGCAAGTTCAAATCCCCGAGCTGACAAGGTACAAATCTGTCGTTCTGCCCCTGAACTGACAGTTAACCCACTGTTCCTAGGCCGTCACTGAAAATAAGAATTTGTTCTTAACTGACTTGCGTAGTTAAATAAAGGTAAAATACATTTGGGAGCTCGTGGTAATGGCTGGAAGCAGAATCAGTGGAATGGTATCAAATGCATCAAACACATAGTTTGATTCCATTCCAGACATTATTATGAGCCGTCCTCCCCTCAGCAGCCTCCACTGATATAACATTATCATAGTATTATAAAGAGAACATTGGTGAAAATGGTTAGTACAGAAATATCTGTACTATCCGATTTTCCTGACACCACACTCCGAGGGCCCTCACCTCCTCCCTGTAGGCCGTCTCGTCGCTGTTGGTAATCAAGCCTACCACTGTAGTGTCGTCTGCAAACTTGATGATTGAGTTGGAGGCGTGCATGGCCACGCAGTCATGGGTGAACAGGGAGTACAGGAGAGGGCTGAGAACGCACCCTTGTGGGGCCCCAGTGTTGAGGATCAGCGGGGTGGAGATGTTGTTTCCTACATTCACCACCTACGGGCCGGCCCTTTTGCAATGTAACGTTAGCTAATGCATTGGAGTCAGAAGGACAAAAATGAAAGCAACCTTTCCATTGGAAACAGGCTAAAAACAATCAAACATAGCCTCATATTTATCTCATTATAGCTAGCTAATACATCCGTGTGATATCCAAACAGATAACTTTAGCTAGCTACTACTACTGGACAGTAGATGCTGTTAGCAACAACAACAAAAAACTGCATTCAACATTGCAAGGCGATGTAGCTAAGGTTATTTACTCACGTTTAGCGCAAGGGAATCGAAATCATCGTCAAGTATGTCCTCAAGAAGGGCATCTATATCTTCGCTGTCCGTTTTTCTGGGTGTATCGTCAGTGGTGCTGACGGTGTGAAGCGAGGAACAGTTTTAGCAAGCTAACGTTACATAGCTAACTACGTGATTTAGCTAACATGCTTGATGAAATAACAATGCATTTTAGGAAGGCTGATACAATGTAAACGCCTGGGCATTACCAATCACAGGAGAAAAATATCACGTTGTCGGCAGGATTCAAACCTGCGCGGGAAGATCCCAATGGATTTCTAGTCCATCGCCTTAACCACTCGGCCACGACAACAGACACTGACTGATATTATGTTTTAGCAAAACTCAAATTACGTTGGTAACCATTTTTTCCAGGCTGTATCATCACAACCGGCAGTGATTGATAGGCCCAGAGGGCAGCGCACAATTGGCCCTGCGTCATCCGTGTTTGGCAGGTGTAGGCCTTCATTGAAAATACGAATTTGTTCTTAACTGATTTGCCTAGTTAAATAATAAATAAATAAAAATAGCAATAAGGCACCTCGGGGGATTGTGGTATATCGCCAAAGGGGGAGATCAAGCTGATCCTAACTGTTATAGGCCTATTTCTATTTTTCCCCGTTTATCAAAAGTGTTGGAAAACTTGTCAATAATCAATTGACTGGCTTTCTTGATGTCTATAGTATTCTCTCTGGTATGCAATCTGTTTTTTTTTGTCTCAGCCACTGCCTGTCACCAAGGGAGTACCCCAAGGCTCAATCCTTACTTATTGTTTAAACAGAAAACACAGGAGATTGGTGGCACCTCCTAGTGGTTAAAGTGTTGGACTAGTAACCGGAAGGTTGCAAGTTCAAATCCCCGAGCTGACAAGGTACAAATCTGTCGTTCTGCCCCTGAACTGACAGTTAACCCACTGTTCCTAGGCCGTCACTGAAAATAAGAATTTGTTCTTAACTGACTTGCGTAGTTAAATAAAGGTAAAATACATTTGGGAGCTCGTGGTAATGGCTGGAAGCAGAATCAGTGGAATGGTATCAAATGCATCAAACACATAGTTTGATTCCATTCCAGACATTATTATGAGCCGTCCTCCCCTCAGCAGCCTCCACTGATATAACATTATCATAGTATTATAAAGAGAACATTGGTGAAAACTGTTAGTACAGAAATATCTGTACTATCCGACAGGATGCTCTCGATTGTGCAGTTGTAAAAGTTTGTGAGTGTTTTTGGTGACAAGCCAAATTTCTTCAGCCTCCTGAGGTTGAAAAGGCGCTGCTGCGCCTTCTTCACCACGCTATGTGTCTGTGTGGGTGGACCATTTCAGTTTGTCCGTGATGTGTACGCCGAGGAACTTTCCACCTTCTCCACTACTGTCCCGTCGATATGGATAGGGGGCTTCTCCCTCTGCTGTTTCCTGAAGTCCACGATCATCTCCTTTGTTTTGTTGACATTGAGTGTGAGGTTATTTTCCTGACACCACACTCCGAGGGCCCTCACCTCCTCCCTGTAGGCCGTCTCGTCGCTGTTGGTAATCAAGCCTACCACTGTAGTGTCGTCTGCAAACTTGATGATTGAGTTGGAGGCGTGCATGGCCACGCAGTCATGGGTGAACAGGGAGTACAGGAGAGGGCTGAGAACGCACCCTTGTGGGGCCCCAGTGTTGAGGATCAGCGGGGTGGAGATGTTGTTTCCTACATTCACCACCTACGGGCCGGCCCTTTTGCAATGTAACGTTAGCTAAAGCATTGTAGTCAGAAGGACAAAAATGAAAGCAACCTTTCCATTGGAAACAGGCTAAAAACAATCAAACATAGCCTCATATTTATCTCATTATAGCTAGCTAATACATCCGTGTGATATCCAAACAGCTAACTTTAGCTAGCTACTACTACTGGACAGTAGATGCTGTTAGCAACAACAACAAAAAACTGCATTCAACATTGCAAGGCGATGTAGCTAAGGTTATTTACTCACGTTTAGCGCAAGGGAATCGAAATCATCGTCAAGTATGTCCTCAAGAAGGGCATCTATATCTTCGCTGTCCGTTTTTCTGGGTGTATCGTCAGTGGTGCTGACGGTGTGAAGCGAGGAACAGTTTTAGCAAGCTAACGTTACATAGCTAACTACGCGATTTAGCTAACATGCTTGATGAAATAACAATGCATTTTAGGAAGGCTGATACAATGTAAACGCCTGGGCATTACCAATCACAGGAGAAAAATATCACGTTGTCGGCAGGATTCGAACCTGCGCGGGAAGATCCCAATGGATTTCTAGTCCATCGCCTTAACCACTCGGCCACGACAACTGCTGATGCTATTGAAGACAGAAACCGGTAATAGCCAACATAAAATTACAAATATATCAGACACTGACTGATATTATGTTTTAGCAAAACTCAAATTACGTTGGTAACCATTTTTTCCAGGCTGTATCATCACAACCGGCAGTGATTGATAGGCCCAGAGGGCAGCGCACAATTGGCCCTGCGTCATCCGTGTTTGGCAGGTGTAGGCCTTCATTGAAAATACGAATTTGTTCTTAACTGATTTGCCTAGTTAAATAATAAATAAATAAAAATAGCAATAAGGCACCTCGGGGGATTGTGGTATATCGCCAAAGGGGGAGATCAAGCTGATCCTAACTGTTATAGGCCTATTTCTATTTTTCCCCGTTTATCAAAAGTGTTGGAAAACTTGTCAATAATCAATTGACTGGCTTTCTTGATGTCTATAGTATTCTCTCTGGTATGCAATCTGTTTTTTTTTGTCTCAGCCACTGCCTGTCACCAAGGGAGTACCCCAAGGCTCAACCCTTACTTATTGTTTAAACAGAAAACACAGGAGATTGGTGGCACCTCCTAGTGGTTAAAGTGTTGGACTAGTAACCGGAAGGTTGCAAGTTCAAATCCCCGAGCTGACAAGGTACAAATCTGTCGTTCTGCCCCTGAACTGACAGTTAACCCACTGTTCCTAGGCCGTCACTGAAAATAAGAATTTGTTCTTAACTGACTTGCGTAGTTAAATAAAGGTAAAATACATTTGGGAGCTTGTGGTAATGGCTGGAAGCAGAATCAGTGGAATGGTATCAAATGCATCAAACACATAGTTTGATTCCATTCCAGACATTATTATGAGCTGTCCTCCCCTCAGCAGCCTCCACTGATATAACATTATCATAGTATTATAAAGAGAACATTGGTGAAAACTGTTAGTACAGAAATATCTGTACTATCCGACAGGATGCTCTCGATTGTGCAGTTGTAAAAGTTTGTGAGTGTTTTTGGTGACAAGCCAAATTTCTTCAGCCTCCTGAGGTTGAAAAGGCGCTGCTGCGCCTTCTTCACCACGCTATGTGTCTGTGTGGGTGGACCATTTCAGTTTGTCCGTGATGTGTACGCCGAGGAACTTTCCACCTTCTCCACTACTGTCCCGTCGATATGGATAGGGGGCTTCTCCCTCTGCTGTTTCCTGAAGTCCACGATCATCTCCTTTGTTTTGTTGACATTGAGTGTGAGGTTATTTTCCTGACACCACACTCCGAGGGCCCTCACCTCCTCCCTGTAGGCCGTCTCGTCGCTGTTGGTAATCAAGCCTACCACTGTAGTGTCGTCTGCAAACTTGATGATTGAGTTGGAGGCGTGCATGGCCACGCAGTCATGGGTGAACAGGGAGTACAGGAGAGGGCTGAGAACGCACCCTTGTGGGGCCCCAGTGTTGAGGATCAGCGGGGTGGAGATGTTGTTTCCTACATTCACCACCTACGGGCCGGCCCTTTTGCAATGTAACGTTAGCTAAAGCATTGTAGTCAGAAGGACAAAAATGAAAGCAACCTTTCCATTGGAAACAGGCTAAAAACAATCAAACATAGCCTCATATTTATCTCATTATAGCTAGCTAATACATCCGTGTGATATCCAAACAGCTAACTTTAGCTAGCTACTACTACTGGACAGTAGATGCTGTTAGCAACAACAACAAAAAACTGCATTCAACATTGCAAGGCGATGTAGCTAAGGTTATTTACTCACGTTTAGCGCAAGGGAATCGAAATCATCGTCAAGTATGTCCTCAAGAAGGGCATCTATATCTTCGCTGTCCGTTTTTCTGGGTGTATCGTCAGTGGTGCTGACGGTGTGAAGCGAGGAACAGTTTTAGCAAGCTAACGTTACATAGCTAACTACGTGATTTAGCTAACATGCTTGATGAAATAACAATGCATTTTAGGAAGGCTGATACAATGTAAGCGCCTGGGCATTACCAATCACAGGAGAAAAATATCACGTTGTCGGCAGGATTCAAACCTGCGCGGGAAGATCCCAATGGATTTCTAGTCCATCGCCTTAACCACTCGGCCACGACAACTGCTGATGCTATTGAAGACAGAAACCGGTAATAGCCAACATAAAATTAAAAATATATCAGACACTGACTGATATTATGTTTTAGCAAAACTCAAATTACGTTGGTAACCATTTTTTCCAGGCTGTATCATCACAACCGGCAGTGATTGATAGGCCCAGAGGGCAGCGCACAATTGGCCCTGCGTCATCCGTGTTTGGCAGGTGTAGGCCTTCATTGAAAATACGAATTTGTTCTTAACTGATTTGCCTAGTTAAATAATAAATAAATAAAAATAGCAATAAGGCACCTCGGGGGATTGTGGTATATCGCCAAAGGGGGAGATCAAGCTGATCCTAACTGTTATAGGCCTATTTCTATTTTTCCCCGTTTATCAAAAGTGTTGGAAAACTTGTCAATAATCAATTGACTGGCTTTCTTGATGTCTATAGTATTCTCTCTGGTATGCAATCTGTTTGTTTTTTGTCTCAGCCACTGCCTGTCACCAAGGGAGTACCCCAAGGCTCAACCCTTACTTATTGTTTAAACAGAAAACACAGGAGATTGGTGGCACCTCCTAGTGGTTAAAGCGTTGGACTAGTAACCGGAAGGTTGCAAGTTCAAATCCCCGAACTGACAAGGTACAAATCTTTCGTTCTGCCCCTGAACTGACAGTTAACCCACTGTTCCTAGGCCGTCACTGAAAATAAGAATTTGTTCTTAACTGACTTGCGTAGTTAAATAAAGGTAAAATACATTTGGGAGGAGGAGCTCGTGGTAATGGCTGGAAGCGGAATCAGTGGAATGGTATCAAATGCATCAAACACATAGTTTGATTCCATTCCAGACATTATTATGAGCCGTCCTCCCCTCAGCAGCCTCCACTGATATAACATTATCATAGTATTATAAAGAGAACATTGGTGAAAACTGTTAGTACAGAAATATCTGTACTATCCGACAGGATGCTCTCGATTGTGCAGTTGTAAAAGTTTGTGAGTGTTTTTGGTGACAAGCCAAATTTCTTCAGCCTCCTGAGGTTGAAAAGGCGCTGCTGCGCCTTCTTCACCACGCTGTGTGTCTGTGTGGGTGGACCATTTCAGTTTGTCCGTGATGTGTACGCCGAGGAACTTTCCACCTTCTCCACTACTGTCCCGTCGATATGGATAGGGGGCTTCTCCCTCTGCTGTTTCCTGAAGTCCACGATCATCTCCTTTGTTTTGTTGACATTGAGTGTGAGGTTATTTTCCTGACACCACACTCCGAGGGCCCTCACCTCCTCCCTGTAGGCCGTCTCGTCGCTGTTGGTAATCAAGCCTACCACTGTAGTGTCGTCTGCAAACTTGATGATTGAGTTGGAGGCGTGCATGGCCACGCAGTCATGGGTGAACAGGGAGTACAGGAGAGGGCTGAGAACGCACCCTTGTGGGGCCCCAGTGTTGAGGATCAGCGGGGTGGAGATGTTGTTTCCTACATTCACCACCTACGGGCCGGCCCTTTTGCAATGTAACGTTAGCTAATGCATTGGAGTCAGAAGGACAAAAATGAAAGCAACCTTTCCATTGGAAACAGGCTAAAAACAATCAAACATAGCCTCATATTTATCTCATTATAGCTAGCTAATACATCCGTGTGATATCCAAACAGCTAACTTTAGCTAGCTACTACTACTGGACAGTAGATGCTGTTAGCAACAACAACAAAAAACTGCATTCAACATTGCAAGGCGATGTAGCTAAGGTTATTTACTCACGTTTAGCGCAAGGGAATCGAAATCATCGTCAAGTATGTCCTCAAGAAGGGCATCTATATCTTCGCTGTCCGTTTTTCTGGGTGTATCGTCAGTGGTGCTGACGGTGTGAAGCGAGGAACAGTTTTAGCAAGCTAACGTTACATAGCTAACTACGTGATTTAGCTAACATGCTTGATGAAATAACAATGCATTTTAGGAAGGCTGATACAATGTAAGCGCCTGGGCATTACCAATCACAGGAGAAAAATATCACGTTGTCGGCAGGATTCAAACCTGCGCGGGAAGATCCCAATGGATTTCTAGTCCATCGCCTTAACCACTCGGCCACGACAACTGCTGATGCTATTGAAGACAGAAACCGGTAATAGCCAACATAAAATTACAAATATATCAGACACTGACTGATATTATGTTTTAGCAAAACTCAAATTACGTTGGTAACCATTTTTTCCAGGCTGTATCATCACAACCGGCAGTGATTGATAGGCCCAGAGGGCAGCGCACAATTGGCCCTGCGTCATCCGTGTTTGGCAGGTGTAGGCCTTCATTGAAAATACGAATTTGTTCTTAACTGATTTGCCTAGTTAAATAATAAATAAATAAAAATAGCAATAAGGCACCTCGGGGGATTGTGGTATATCGCCAAAGGGGGAGATCAAGCTGATCCTAACTGTTATAGGCCTATTTCTATTTTTCCCCGTTTATCAAAAGTGTTGGAAAACTTGTCAATAATCAATTGACTGGCTTTCTTGATGTCTATAGTATTCTCTCTGGTATGCAATCTGTTTGTTTTTTGTCTCAGCCACTGCCTGTCACCAAGGGAGTACCCCAAGGCTCAACCCTTACTTATTGTTTAAACAGAAAACACAGGAGATTGGTGGCACCTCCTAGTGGTTAAAGCGTTGGACTAGTAACCGGAAGGTTGCAAGTTCAAATCCCCGAACTGACAAGGTACAAATCTTTCGTTCTGCCCCTGAACTGACAGTTAACCCACTGTTCCTAGGCCGTCACTGAAAATAAGAATTTGTTCTTAACTGACTTGCGTAGTTAAATAAAGGTAAAATACATTTGGGAGGAGGAGCTCGTGGTAATGGCTGGAAGCGGAATCAGTGGAATGGTATCAAATGCATCAAACACATAGTTTGATTCCATTCCAGACATTATTATGAGCCGTCCTCCCCTCAGCAGCCTCCACTGATATAACATTATCATAGTATTATAAAGAGAACATTGGTGAAAACTGTTAGTACAGAAATATCTGTACTATCCGACAGGATGCTCTCGATTGTGCAGTTGTAAAAGTTTGTGAGTGTTTTTGGTGACAAGCCAAATTTCTTCAGCCTCCTGAGGTTGAAAAGGCGCTGCTGCGCCTTCTTCACCACGCTGTGTGTCTGTGTGGGTGGACCATTTCAGTTTGTCCGTGATGTGTACGCCGAGGAACTTTCCACCTTCTCCACTACTGTCCCGTCGATATGGATAGGGGGCTTCTCCCTCTGCTGTTTCCTGAAGTCCACGATCATCTCCTTTGTTTTGTTGACATTGAGTGTGAGGTTATTTTCCTGACACCACACTCCGAGGGCCCTCACCTCCTCCCTGTAGGCCGTCTCGTCGCTGTTGGTAATCAAGCCTACCACTGTAGTGTCGTCTGCAAACTTGATGATTGAGTTGGAGGCGTGCATGGCCACGCAGTCATGGGTGAACAGGGAGTACAGGAGAGGGCTGAGAACGCACCCTTGTGGGGCCCCAGTGTTGAGGATCAGCGGGGTGGAGATGTTGTTTCCTACATTCACCACCTACGGGCCGGCCCTTTTGCAATTTAACGTTAGCTAATGCATTGGAGTCAGAAGGACAAAAATGAAAGCAACCTTTCCATTGGAAACAGGCTAAAAACAATCAAACATAGCCTCATATTTATCTCATTATAGCTAGCTAATACATCCGTGTGATATCCAAACAGCTAACTTTAGCTAGCTACTACTACTGGACAGTAGATGCTGTTAGCAACAACAACAAAAAACTGCATTCAACATTGCAAGGCGATGTAGCTAAGGTTATTTACTCACGTTTAGCGCAAGGGAATCGAAATCATCGTCAAGTATGTCCTCAAGAAGGGCATCTATCTATATCTTCGCTGTCCGTTTTTCTGGGTGTATCGTCAGTGGTGCTGACGGTGTGAAGCGAGGAACAGTTTTAGCAAGCTAACGTTACATAGCTAACTACGTGATTTAGCTAACATGCTTGATGAAATAACCATGCATTTTAGGAAGGCTGATACAATGTAAACGCCTGGGCATTACCAATCACAGGAGAAAAATATCACGTTGTCGGCAGGATTCGAACCTGCGCGGGAAGATCCCAATGGATTTCTAGTCCATCGCCTTAACCACTCGGCCACGACAACTGCTGATGCTATTGAAGACAGAAACCGGTAATAGCCAACATAAAATTACAAATATATCAGACACTGACTGATATTATGTTTTAGCAAAACTCAAATTACGTTGGTAACCATTTTTTCCAGGCTGTATCATCACAACCGGCAGTGATTGATAGGCCCAGAGGGCAGCGCACAATTGGCCCTGCGTCATCCGTGTTTGGCAGGTGTAGGCCTTCATTGAAAATACGAATTTGTTCTTAACTGATTTGCCTAGTTAAATAATAAATAAATAAAAATAGCAATAAGGCACCTCGGGGGATTGTGGTATATCGCCAAAGGGGGAGATCAAGCTGATCCTAACTGTTATAGGCCTATTTCTATTTTTCCCCGTTTATCAAAAGTGTTGGAAAACTTGTCAATAATCAATTGACTGGCTTTCTTGATGTCTATAGTATTCTCTCTGGTATGCAATCTGTTTTTTTTTTTGTCTCAGCCACTGCCTGTCACCAAGGGAGTACCCCAAGGCTCAACCCTTACTTATTGTTTAAACAGAAAACACAGGAGATTGGTGGCACCTCCTAGTGGTTAAAGCGTTGGACTAGTAACCGGAAGGTTGCAAGTTCAAATCCCCGAACTGACAAGGTACAAATCTTTCGTTCTGCCCCTGAACTGACAGTTAACCCACTGTTCCTAGGCCGTCACTGAAAATAAGAATTTGTTCTTAACTGACTTGCGTAGTTAAATAAAGGTAAAATACATTTGGGAGGAGGAGCTCGTGGTAATGGCTGGAAGCGGAATCAGTGGAATGGTATCAAATGCATCAAACACATAGTTTGATTCCATTCCAGACATTATTATGAGCCGTCCTCCCCTCAGCAGCCTCCACTGATATAACATTATCATAGTATTATAAAGAGAACATTGGTGAAAACTGTTAGTACAGAAATATCTGTACTATCCGACAGGATGCTCTCGATTGTGCAGTTGTAAAAGTTTGTGAGTGTTTTTGGTGACAAGCCAAATTTCTTCAGCCTCCTGAGGTTGAAAAGGCGCTGCTGCGCCTTCTTCACCACGCTGTGTGTCTGTGTGGGTGGACCATTTCAGTTTGTCCGTGATGTGTACGCCGAGGAACTTTCCACCTTCTCCACTACTGTCCCGTCGATATGGATAGGGGGCTTCTCCCTCTGCTGTTTCCTGAAGTCCACGATCATCTCCTTTGTTTTGTTGACATTGAGTGTGAGGTTATTTTCCTGACACCACACTCCGAGGGCCCTCACCTCCTCCCTGTAGGCCGTCTCGTCGCTGTTGGTAATCAAGCCTACCACTGTAGTGTCGTCTGCAAACTTGATGATTGAGTTGGAGGCGTGCATGGCCACGCAGTCATGGGTGAACAGGGAGTACAGGAGAGGGCTGAGAACGCACCCTTGTGGGGCCCCAGTGTTGAGGATCAGCGGGGTGGAGATGTTGTTTCCTACATTCACCACCTACGGGCCGGCCCTTTTGCAATGTAACGTTAGCTAATGCATTGGAGTCAGAAGGACAAAAATGAAAGCAACCTTTCCATTGGAAACAGGCTAAAAACAATCAAACATAGCCTCATATTTATCTCATTATAGCTAGCTAATACATCCGTGTGATATCCAAACAGCTAACTTTAGCTAGCTACTACTACTGGACAGTAGATGCTGTTAGCAACAACAACAAAAAACTGCATTCAACATTGCAAGGCGATGTAGCTAAGGTTATTTACTCACGTTTAGCGCAAGGGAATCGAAATCATCGTCAAGTATGTCCTCAAGAAGGGCATCTATCTATATCTTCGCTGTCCGTTTTTCTGGGTGTATCGTCAGTGGTGCTGACGGTGTGAAGCGAGGAACAGTTTTAGCAAGCTAACGTTACATAGCTAACTACGTGATTTAGCTAACATGCTTGATGAAATAACAATGCATTTTAGGAAGGCTGATACAATGTAAACGCCTGGGCATTACCAATCACAGGAGAAAAATATCACGTTGTCGGCAGGATTCGAACCTGCGCGGGAAGATCCCAATGGATTTCTAGTCCATCGCCTTAACCACTCGGCCACGACAACTGCTGATGCTATTGAAGACAGAAACCGGTAATAGCCAACATAAAATTACAAATATATCAGACACTGACTGATATTATGTTTTAGCAAAACTCAAATTACGTTGGTAACCATTTTTTCCAGGCTGTATCATCACAACCGGCAGTGATTGATAGGCCCAGAGGGCAGCGCACAATTGGCCCTGCGTCATCCGTGTTTGGCAGGTGTAGGCCTTCATTGAAAATACGAATTTGTTCTTAACTGATTTGCCTAGTTAAATAATAAATAAAAAAAAATAGCAATAAGGCACCTCGGGGGATTGTGGTATATCGCCAAAGGGGGAGATCAAGCTGATCCTAACTGTTATAGGCCTATTTCTATTTTTCCCCGTTTATCAAAAGTGTTGGAAAACTTGTCAATAATCAATTGACTGGCTTTCTTGATGTCTATAGTATTCTCTCTGGTATGCAATCTGTTTGTTTTTTGTCTCAGCCACTGCCTGTCACCAAGGGAGTACCCCAAGGCTCAACCCTTACTTATTGTTTAAACAGAAAACACAGGAGATTGGTGGCACCTCCTAGTGGTTAAAGCGTTGGACTAGTAACCGGAAGGTTGCAAGTTCAAATCCCCGAACTGACAAGGTACAAATCTTTCGTTCTGCCCCTGAACTGACAGTTAACCCACTGTTCCTAGGCCGTCACTGAAAATAAGAATTTGTTCTTAACTGACTTGCGTAGTTAAATAAAGGTAAAATACATTTGGGAGGAGGAGCTCGTGGTAATGGCTGGAAGCGGAATCAGTGGAATGGTATCAAATGCATCAAACACATAGTTTGATTCCATTCCAGACATTATTATGAGCCGTCCTCCCCTCAGCAGCCTCCACTGATATAACATTATCATAGTATTATAAAGAGAACATTGGTGAAAACTGTTAGTACAGAAATATCTGTACTATCCGACAGGATGCTCTCGATTGTGCAGTTGTAAAAGTTTGTGAGTGTTTTTGGTGACAAGCCAAATTTCTTCAGCCTCCTGAGGTTGAAAAGGCGCTGCTGCGCCTTCTTCACCACGCTGTGTGTCTGTGTGGGTGGACCATTTCAGTTTGTCCGTGATGTGTACGCCGAGGAACTTTCCACCTTCTCCACTACTGTCCCGTCGATATGGATAGGGGGCTTCTCCCTCTGCTGTTTCCTGAAGTCCACGATCATCGCCTTTGTTTTGTTGACATTGAGTGTGAGGTTATTTTCCTGACACCACACTCCGAGGGCCCTCACCTCCTCCCTGTAGGCCGTCTCGTCGCTGTTGGTAATCAAGCCTACCACTGTAGTGTCGTCTGCAAACTTGATGATTGAGTTGGAGGCGTGCATGGCCACGCAGTCATGGGTGAACAGGGAGTACAGGAGAGGGCTGAGAACGCACCCTTGTGGGGCCCCAGTGTTGAGGATCAGCGGGGTGGAGATGTTGTTTCCTACATTCACCACCTACGGGCCGGCCCTTTTGCAATGTAACGTTAGCTAATGCATTGGAGTCAGAAGGACAAAAATGAAAGCAACCTTTCCATTGGAAACAGGCTAAAAACAATCAAACATAGCCTCATATTTATCTCATTATAGCTAGCTAATACATCCGTGTGATATCCAAACAGCTAACTTTAGCTAGCTACTACTACTGGACAGTAGATGCTGTTAGCAACAACAACAAAAAACTGCATTCAACATTGCAAGGCGATGTAGCTAAGGTTATTTACTCACGTTTAGCGCAAGGGAATCGAAATCATCGTCAAGTATGTCCTCAAGAAGGGCATCTATCTATATCTTCGCTGTCCGTTTTTCTGGGTGTATCGTCAGTGGTGCTGACGGTGTGAAGCGAGGAACAGTTTTAGCAAGCTAACGTTACATAGCTAACTACGTGATTTAGCTAACATGCTTGATGAAATAACAATGCATTTTAGGAAGGCTGATACAATGTAAACGCCTGGGCATTACCAATCACAGGAGAAAAATATCACGTTGTCGGCAGAATTCGAACTTGCGCGGGAAGATCCCAATGGATTTCTAGTCCATCGCCTTAACCACTCGGCCACGACAACTGCTGATGCTATTGAAGACAGAAACCGGTAATAGCCAACATAAAATTACAAATATATCAGACACTGACTGATATTATGTTTTAGCAAAACTCAAATTACGTTGGTAACCATTTTTTCCAGGCTGTATCATCACAACCGGCAGTGATTGATAGGCCCAGAGGGCAGCGCACAATTGGCCCTGCGTCATCCGTGTTTGGCAGGTGTAGGCCTTCATTGAAAATACGAATTTGTTCTTAACTGATTTGCCTAGTTAAATAATAAATAAATAAAAATAGCAATAAGGCACCTCGGGGGATTGTGGTATATCGCCAAAGGGGGAGATCAAGCTGATCCTAACTGTTATAGGCCTATTTCTATTTTTCCCCGTTTATCAAAAGTGTTGGAAAACTTGTCAATAATCAATTGACTGGCTTTCTTGATGTCTATAGTATTCTCTCTGGTATGCAATCTGTTTTTTTTTGTCTCAGCCACTGCCTGTCACCGAGGGAGTACCCCAAGGCTCAATCCTTACTTATTGTTTAAACAGAAAACACAGGAGATTGGTGGCACCTCCTAGTGGTTAAAGTGTTGGACTAGTAACCGGAAGGTTGCAAGTTCAAATCCCCGAGCTGACAAGGTACAAATCTGTCGTTCTGCCCCTGAACTGACAGTTAACCCACTGTTCCTAGGCCGTCACTGAAAATAAGAATTTGTTCTTAACTGACTTGCGTAGTTAAATAAAGGTAAAATACATTTGGGAGGAGGAGCTCGTGGTAATGGCTGGAAGCGGAATCAGTGGAATGGTATCAAATGCATCAAACACATAGTTTGATTCCATTCCAGACATTATTATGAGCCGTCCTCCCCTCAGCAGCCTCCACTGATATAACATTATCATAGTATTATAAAGAGAACATTGGTGAAAACTGTTAGTACAGAAATATCTGTACTATCCGACAGGATGCTCTCGATTGTGCAGTTGTAAAAGTTTGTGAGTGTTTTTGGTGACAAGCCAAATTTCTTCAGCCTCCTGAGGTTGAAAAGGCGCTGCTGCGCCTTCTTCACCACGCTGTGTGTCTGTGTGGGTGGACCATTTCAGTTTGTCCGTGATGTGTACGCCGAGGAACTTTCCACCTTCTCCACTACTGTCCCGTCGATATGGATAGGGGGCTTCTCCCTCTGCTGTTTCCTGAAGTCCACGATCATCGCCTTTGTTTTGTTGACATTGAGTGTGAGGTTATTTTCCTGACACCACACTCCGAGGGCCCTCACCTCCTCCCTGTAGGCCGTCTCGTCGCTGTTGGTAATCAAGCCTACCACTGTAGTGTCGTCTGCAAACTTGATGATTGAGTTGGAGGCGTGCATGGCCACGCAGTCATGGGTGAACAGGGAGTACAGGAGAGGGCTGAGAACGCACCCTTGTGGGGCCCCAGTGTTGAGGATCAGCGGGGTGGAGATGTTGTTTCCTACATTCACCACCTACGGGCCGGCCCTTTTGCAATGTAACGTTAGCTAATGCATTGGAGTCAGAAGGACAAAAATGAAAGCAACCTTTCCATTGGAAACAGGCTAAAAACAATCAAACATAGCCTCATATTTATCTCATTATAGCTAGCTAATACATCCGTGTGATATCCAAACAGCTAACTTTAGCTAGCTACTACTACTGGACAGTAGATGCTGTTAGCAACAACAACAAAAAACTGCATTCAACATTGCAAGGCGATGTAGCTAAGGTTATTTACTCACGTTTAGCGCAAGGGAATCGAAATCATCGTCAAGTATGTCCTCAAGAAGGGCATCTATCTATATCTTCGCTGTCCGTTTTTCTGGGTGTATCGTCAGTGGTGCTGACGGTGTGAAGCGAGGAACAGTTTTAGCAAGCTAACGTTACATAGCTAACTACGGGATTTAGCTAACATGCTTGATGAAATAACAATGCATTTTAGGAAGGCTGATACAATGTAAACGCCTGGGCATTACCAATCACAGGAGAAAAATATCACGTTGTCGGCAGGATTCGAACCTGCGCGGGAAGATCCCAATGGATTTCTAGTCCATCGCCTTAACCACTCGGCCACGACAACTGCTGATGCTATTGAAGACAGAAACCGGTAATAGCCAACATAAAATTACAAATATATCAGACACTGACTGATATTATGTTTTAGCAAAACTCAAATTACGTTGGTAACCATTTTTTCCAGGCTGTATCATCACAACCGGCAGTGATTGATAGGCCCAGAGGGCAGCGCACAATTGGCCCTGCGTCATCCGTGTTTGGCAGGTGTAGGCCTTCATTGAAAATACGAATTTGTTCTTAACTGATTTGCCTAGTTAAATAATAAATAAATAAAAATAGCAATAAGGCACCTCGGGGGATTGTGGTATATCGCCAAAGGGGGAGATCAAGCTGATCCTAACTGTTATAGGCCTATTTCTATTTTTCCCCGTTTATCAAAAGTGTTGGAAAACTTGTCAATAATCAATTGACTGGCTTTCTTGATGTCTATAGTATTCTCTCTGGTATGCAATCTGTTTTTTTTTTGTCTCAGCCACTGCCTGTCACCAAGGGAGTACCCCAAGGCTCAACCCTTACTTATTGTTTAAACAGAAAACACAGGAGATTGGTGGCACCTCCTAGTGGTTAAAGCGTTGGACTAGTAACCGGAAGGTTGCAAGTTCAAATCCCCGAACTGACAAGGTACAAATCTTTCGTTCTGCCCCTGAACTGACAGTTAACCCACTGTTCCTAGGCCGTCACTGAAAATAAGAATTTGTTCTTAACTGACTTGCGTAGTTAAATAAAGGTAAAATACATTTGGGAGGAGGAGCTCGTGGTAATGGCTGGAAGCGGAATCAGTGGAATGGTATCAAATGCATCAAACACATAGTTTGATTCCATTCCAGACATTATTATGAGCCGTCCTCCCCTCAGCAGCCTCCACTGATATAACATTATCATAGTATTATAAAGAGAACATTGGTGAAAACTGTTAGTACAGAAATATCTGTACTATCCGACAGGATGCTCTCGATTGTGCAGTTGTAAAAGTTTGTGAGTGTTTTTGGTGACAAGCCAAATTTCTTCAGCCTCCTGAGGTTGAAAAGGCGCTGCTGCGCCTTCTTCACCACGCTGTGTGTCTGTGTGGGTGGACCATTTCAGTTTGTCCGTGATGTGTACGCCGAGGAACTTTCCACCTTCTCCACTACTGTCCCGTCGATATGGATAGGGGGCTTCTCCCTCTGCTGTTTCCTGAAGTCCACGATCATCTCCTTTGTTTTGTTGACATTGAGTGTGAGGTTATTTTCCTGACACCACACTCCGAGGGCCCTCACCTCCTCCCTGTAGGCCGTCTCGTCGCTGTTGGTAATCAAGCCTACCACTGTAGTGTCGTCTGCAAACTTGATGATTGAGTTGGAGGCGTGCATGGCCACGCAGTCATGGGTGAACAGGGAGTACAGGAGAGGGCTGAGAACGCACCCTTGTGGGGCCCCAGTGTTGAGGATCAGCGGGGTGGAGATGTTGTTTCCTACATTCACCACCTACGGGCCGGCCCTTTTGCAATGTAACGTTAGCTAATGCATTGGAGTCAGAAGGACAAAAATGAAAGCAACCTTTCCATTGGAAACAGGCTAAAAACAATCAAACATAGCCTCATATTTATCTCATTATAGCTAGCTAATACATCCGTGTGATATCCAAACAGCTAACTTTAGCTAGCTACTACTACTGGACAGTAGATGCTGTTAGCAACAACAACAAAAAACTGCATTCAACATTGCAAGGCGATGTAGCTAAGGTTATTTACTCACGTTTAGCGCAAGGGAATCGAAATCATCGTCAAGTATGTCCTCAAGAAGGGCATCTATCTATATCTTCGCTGTCCGTTTTTCTGGGTGTATCGTCAGTGGTGCTGACGGTGTGAAGCGAGGAACAGTTTTAGCAAGCTAACGTTACATAGCTAACTACGTGATTTAGCTAACATGCTTGATGAAATAACAATGCATTTTAGGAAGGCTGATACAATGTAAACGCCTGGGCATTACCAATCACAGGAGAAAACTATCACGTTGTCGGCAGGATTCGAACCTGCGCGGGAAGATCCCAATGGATTTCTAGTCCATCGCCTTAACCACTCGGCCACGACAACTGCTGATGCTATTGAAGACAGAAACCGGTAATAGCCAACATAAAATTACAAATATATCAGACACTGACTGATATTATGTTTTAGCAAAACTCAAATTACGTTGGTAACCATTTTTTCCAGGCTGTATCATCACAACCGGCAGTGATTGATAGGCCCAGAGGGCAGCGCACAATTGGCCCTGCGTCATCCGTGTTTGGCAGGTGTAGGCCTTCATTGAAAATACGAATTTGTTCTTAAATGATTTGCCTAGTTAAATAATAAATAAATAAAAATAGCAATAAGGCACCTCGGGGGATTGTGGTATATCGCCAAAGGGGGAGATCAAGCTGATCCTAACTGTTATAGGCCTATTTCTATTTTTCCCCGTTTATCAAAAGTGTTGGAAAACTTGTCAATAATCAATTGACTGGCTTTCTTGATGTCTATAGTATTCTCTCTGGTATGCAATCTGTTTTTTTTTTTGTCTCAGCCACTGCCTGTCACCAAGGGAGTACCCCAAGGCTCAACCCTTACTTATTGTTTAAACAGAAAACACAGGAGATTGGTGGCACCTCCTAGTGGTTAAAGCGTTGGACTAGTAACCGGAAGGTTGCAAGTTCAAATCCCCGAACTGACAAGGTACAAATCTTTCGTTCTGCCCCTGAACCGACAGTTAACCCACTGTTCCTAGGCCGTCACTGAAAATAAGAATTTGTTCTTAACTGACTTGCGTAGTTAAATAAAGGTAAAATACATTTGGGAGGAGGAGCTCGTGGTAATGGCTGGAAGCGGAATCAGTGGAATGGTATCAAATGCATCAAACACATAGTTTGATTCCATTCCAGACATTATTATGAGCCGTCCTCCCCTCAGCAGCCTCCACTGATATAACATTATCATAGTATTATAAAGAGAACATTGGTGAAAACTGTTAGTACAGAAATATCTGTACTATCCGACAGGATGCTCTCGATTGTGCAGTTGTAAAAGTTTGTGAGTGTTTTTGGTGACAAGCCAAATTTCTTCAGCCTCCTGAGGTTGAAAAGGCGCTGCTGCGCCTTCTTCACCACGCTGTGTGTCTGTGTGGGTGGACCATTTCAGTTTGTCCGTGATGTGTACGCCGAGGAACTTTCCACCTTCTCCACTACTGTCCCGTCGATATGGATAGGGGGCTTCTCCCTCTGCTGTTTCCTGAAGTCCACGATCATCTCCTTTGTTTTGTTGACATTGAGTGTGAGGTTATTTTCCTGACACCACACTCCGAGGGCCCTCACCTCCTCCCTGTAGGCCGTCTCGTCGCTGTTGGTAATCAAGCCTACCACTGTAGTGTCGTCTGCAAACTTGATGATTGAGTTGGAGGCGTGCATGGCCACGCAGTCATGGGTGAACAGGGAGTACAGGAGAGGGCTGAGAACGCACCCTTGTGGGGCCCCAGTGTTGAGGATCAGCGGGGTGGAGATGTTGTTTCCTACATTCACCACCTACGGGCCGGCCCTTTTGCAATGTAACGTTAGCTAATGCATTGGAGTCAGAAGGACAAAAATGAAAGCAACCTTTCCATTGGAAACAGGCTAAAAACAATCAAACATAGCCTCATATTTATCTCATTATAGCTAGCTAATACATCCGTGTGATATCCAAACAGCTAACTTTAGCTAGCTACTACTACTGGACAGTAGATGCTGTTAGCAACAACAACAAAAAACTGCATTCAACATTGCAAGGCGATGTAGCTAAGGTTATTTACTCACGTTTAGCGCAAGGGAATCGAAATCATCGTCAAGTATGTCCTCAAGAAGGGCATCTATCTATATCTTCGCTGTCCGTTTTTCTGGGTGTATCGTCAGTGGTGCTGACGGTGTGAAGCGAGGAACAGTTTTAGCAAGCTAACGTTACATAGCTAACTACGTGATTTAGCTAACATGCTTGATGAAATAACAATGCATTTTAGGAAGGCTGATACAATGTAAACGCCTGGGCATTACCAATCACAGGAGAAAACTATCACGTTGTCGGCAGGATTCGAACCTGCGCGGGAAGATCCCAATGGATTTCTAGTCCATCGCCTTAACCACTCGGCCACGACAACTGCTGATGCTATTGAAGACAGAAACCGGTAATAGCCAACATAAAATTACAAATATATCAGACACTGACTGATATTATGTTTTAGCAAAACTCAAATTACGTTGGTAACCATTTTTTCCAGGCTGTATCATCACAACCGGCAGTGATTGATAGGCCCAGAGGGCAGCGCACAATTGGCCCTGCGTCATCCGTGTTTGGCAGGTGTAGGCCTTCATTGAAAATACGAATTTGTTCTTAAATGATTTGCCTAGTTAAATAATAAATAAATAAAAATAGCAATAAGGCACCTCGGGGGATTGTGGTATATCGCCAAAGGGGGAGATCAAGCTGATCCTAACTGTTATAGGCCTATTTCTATTTTTCCCCGTTTATCAAAAGTGTTGGAAAACTTGTCAATAATCAATTGACTGGCTTTCTTGATGTCTATAGTATTCTCTCTGGTATGCAATCTGTTTTTTTTTTTGTCTCAGCCACTGCCTGTCACCAAGGGAGTACCCCAAGGCTCAACCCTTACTTATTGTTTAAACAGAAAACACAGGAGATTGGTGGCACCTCCTAGTGGTTAAAGCGTTGGACTAGTAACCGGAAGGTTGCAAGTTCAAATCCCCGAACTGACAAGGTACAAATCTTTCGTTCTGCCCCTGAACCGACAGTTAACCCACTGTTCCTAGGCCGTCACTGAAAATAAGAATTTGTTCTTAACTGACTTGTGTAGTTAAATAAAGGTAAAATACATTTGGGAGGAGGAGCTCGTGTTAATGGCTGGAAGCGGAATCAGTGGAATGGTATCAAATGCATCAAACACATAGTTTGATTCCATTCCAGACATTATTATGAGCCGTCCTCCCCTCAGCAGCCTCCACTGATATAACATTATCATAGTATTATAAAGAGAACATTGGTGAAAACTGTTAGTACAGAAATATCTGTACTATCCGACAGGATGCTCTCGATTGTGCAGTTGTGAGTGTTTTTGGTGACAAGCCAAATTTCTTCAGCCTCCTGAGGTTGAAAAGGCGCTGCTGCGCCTTCTTCACCACGCTGTGTGTCTGTGTGGGTGGACCATTTCAGTTTGTCCGTGATGTGTACGCCGAGGAACTTTCCACCTTCTCCACTACTGTCCCGTCGATATGGATAGGGGGCTTCTCCCTCTGCTGTTTCCTGAAGTCCACGATCATCTCCTTTGTTTTGTTGACATTGAGTGTGAGGTTATTTTCCTGACACCACACTCCGAGGGCCCTCACCTCCTCCCTGTAGGCCGTCTCGTCGCTGTTGGTAATCAAGCCTACCACTGTAGTGTCGTCTGCAAACTTGATGATTGAGTTGGAGGCGTGCATGGCCACGCAGTCATGGGTGAACAGGGAGTACAGGAGAGGGCTGAGAACGCACCCTTGTGGGGCCCCAGTGTTGAGGATCAGCGGGGTGGAGATGTTGTTTCCTACATTCACCACCTACGGGCCGGCCCTTTTGCAATGTAACGTTAGCTAATGCATTGGAGTCAGAAGGACAAAAATGAAAGCAACCTTTCCATTGGAAACAGGCTAAAAACAATCAAACATAGCCTCATATTTATCTCATTATAGCTAGCTAATACATCCGTGTGATATCCAAACAGCTAACTTTAGCTAGCTACTACTACTGGACAGTAGATGCTGTTAGCAACAACAACAAAAAACTGCATTCAACATTGCAAGGCGATGTAGCTAAGGTTATTTACTCACGTTTAGCGCAAGGGAATCGAAATCATCGTCAAGTATGTCCTCAAGAAGGGCATCTATCTATATCTTCGCTGTCCGTTTTTCTGGGTGTATCGTCAGTGGTGCTGACGGTGTGAAGCGAGGAACAGTTTTAGCAAGCTAACGTTACATAGCTAACTACGTGATTTAGCTAACATGCTTGATGAAATAACAATGCATTTTAGGAAGGCTGATACAATGTAAACGCCTGGGCATTACCAATCACAGGAGAAAAATATCACGTTGTCGGCAGGATTCGAACCTGCGCGGGAAGATCCCAATGGATTTCTAGTCCATCGCCTTAACCACTCGGCCACGACAACTGCTGATGCTATTGAAGACAGAAACCGGTAATAGCCAAAATAAAATTACAAATATATCAGACACTGACTGATATTATGTTTTAGCAAAACTCAAATTACGTTGGTAACCATTTTTTCCAGGCTGTATCATCACAACCGGCAGTGATTGATAGGCCCAGAGGGCAGCGCACAATTGGCCCTGCGTCATCCGTGTTTGGCAGGTGTAGGCCTTCATTGAAAATACGAATTTGTTCTTAACTGATTTGCCTAGTTAAATAATAAATAAATAAAAATAGCAATAAGGCACCTCGGGGGATTGTGGTATATCGCCAAAGGGGGAGATCAAGCTGATCCTAACTGTTATAGGCCTATTTCTATTTTTCCCCGTTTATCAAAAGTGTTGGAAAACTTGTCAATAATCAATTGACTGGCTTTCTTGATGTCTATAGTATTCTCTCTGGTATGCAATCTGTTTTTTTTTTGTCTCAGCCACTGCCTGTCACCAAGGGAGTACCCCAAGGCTCAACCCTTACTTAGTGTTTAAACAGAAAACACAGGAGATTGGTGGCACCTCCTAGTGGTTAAAGCGTTGGACTAGTAACCGGAAGGTTGCAAGTTCAAATCCCCGAACTGACAAGGTACAAATCTTTCGTTCTGCACCTGAACTGACAGTTAACCCACTGTTCCTAGGCCGTCACTGAAAATAAGAATTTGTTCTTAACTGACTTGCGTAGTTAAATAAAGGTAAAATACATTTGGGAGGAGGAGCTCGTGTTAATGGCTGGAAGCGGAATCAGTGGAATGGTATCAAATGCATCAAACACATAGTTTGATTCCATTCCAGACATTATTATGAGCCGTCCTCCCCTCAGCAGCCTCCACTGATATAACATTATCATAGTATTATAAAGAGAACATTGGTGAAAACTGTTAGTACAGAAATATCTGTACTATCCGACAGGATGCTCTCGATTGTGCAGTTGTAAAAGTTTGTGAGTGTTTTTGGTGACAAGCCAAATTTCTTCAGCCTCCTGAGGTTGAAAAGGCGCTGCTGCGCCTTCTTCACCACGCTGTGTGTCTGTGTGGGTGGACCATTTCAGTTTGTCCGTGATGTGTACGCCGAGGAACTTTCCACCTTCTCCACTACTGTCCCGTCGATATGGATAGGGGGCTTCTCCCTCTGCTGTTTCCTGAAGTCCACGATCATCTCCTTTGTTTTGTTGACATTGAGTGTGAGGTTATTTTCCTGACACCACACTCCGAGGGCCCTCACCTCCTCCCTGTAGGCCGTCTCGTCGCTGTTGGTAATAAAGCCTACCACTGTAGTGTCGTCTGCAAACTGGATGATTGAGTTGGAGGCGTGCATGGCCACGCAGTCATGGGTGAACAGGGAGTACAGGAGAGGGCTGAGAACGCACCCTTGTGGGGCCCCAGTGTTGAGGATCAGCGGGGTGGAGATGTTGTTTCCTACATTCACCACCTACGGGCCGGCCCTTTTGCAATGTAACGTTAGCTAATGCATTGGAGTCAGAAGGACAAAAATGAAACCAACCTTTCCATTGGAAACAGGCTAAAAACAATCAAACATAGCCTCATATTTATCTCATTATAGCTAGCTAATACATCCGTGTGATATCCAAACAGCTAACTTTAGCTAGCTACTACTACTGGACAGTAGATGCTGTTAGCAACAACAACAAAAAACTGCATTCAACATTGCAAGGCGATGTAGCTAAGGTTATTTACTCACGTTTAGCGCAAGGGAATCGAAATCATCGTCAAGTATGTCCTCAAGAAGGGCATCTATCTATATCTTCGCTGTCCGTTTTTCTGGGTGTATCGTCAGTGGTGCTGACGGTGTGAAGCGAGGAACAGTTTTAGCAAGCTAACGTTACATAGCTAACTACGTGATTTAGCTAACATGCTTGATGAAATAACAATGCATTTTAGGAAGGCTGATACAATGTAAACGCCTGGGCATTACCAATCACAGGAGAAAAATATCACGTTGTCGGCAGGATTCGAACCTGCGCGGGAAGATCCCAATGGATTTCTAGTCCATCGCCTTAACCACTCGGCCACGACAACTGCTGATGCTATTGAAGACAGAAACCGGTAATAGCCAACATAAAATTACAAATATATCAGACACTGACTGATATTATGTTTTAGCAAAACTCAAATTACGTTGGTAACCATTTTTTCCAGGCTGTATCATCACAACCGGCAGTGATTGATAGGCCCAGAGGGCAGCGCACAATTGGCCCTGCGTCATCCGTGTTTGGCAGGTGTAGGCCTTCATTGAAAATACGAATTTGTTCTTAACTGATTTGCCTAGTTAAATAATAAATAAATAAAAATAGCAATAAGGCACCTCGGGGGATTGTGGTATATCGCCAAAGGGGGAGATCAAGCTGATCCTAACTGTTATAGGCCTATTTCTATTTTTCCCCGTTTATCAAAAGTGTTGGAAAACTTGTCAATAATCAATTGACTGGCTTTCTTGATGTCTATAGTATTCTCTCTGGTATGCAATCTGTTTTTTTTGTCTCAGCCACTGCCTGTCACCGAGGGAGTACCCCAAGGCTCAATCCTTACTTATTGTTTAAACAGAAAACACAGGAGATTGGTGGCACCTCCTAGTGGTTAAAGTGTTGGACTAGTAACCGGAAGGTTGCAAGTTCAAATCCCCGAACTGACAAGGTACAAATCTTTCGTTCTGCCCCTGAACTGACAGTTAACCCACTGTTCCTAGGCCGTCACTGAAAATAAGAATTTGTTCTTAACTGACTTGCGTAGTTAAATAAAGGTAAAATACATTTGGGAGGAGGAGCTCGTGGTAATGGCTGGAAGCGGCATCAGTGGAATGGTATCAAATGCATCAAACACATAGTTTGATTCCATTCCAGACATTATTATGAGCCGTCCTCCCCTCAGCAGCCTCCACTGATATAACATTATCATAGTATTATAAAGAGAACATTGGTGAAAACTGTTAGTACAGAAATATCTGTACTATCCGACAGGATGCTCTCGATTGTGCAGTTGTAAAAGTTTGTGAGTGTTTTTGGTGACAAGCCAAATTTCTTCAGCCTCCTGAGGTTGAAAAGGCGCTGCTGCGCCTTCTTCACCACGCTGTGTGTCTGTGTGGGTGGACCATTTCAGTTTGTCCGTGATGTGTACGCCGAGGAACTTTCCACCTTCTCCACTACTGTCCCGTCGATATGGATAGGGGGCTTCTCCCTCTGCTGTTTCCTGAAGTCCACGATCATCTCCTTTGTTTTGTTGACATTGAGTGTGAGGTTATTTTCCTGACACCACACTCCGAGGGCCCTCACCTCCTCCCTGTAGGCCGTCTCGTCGCTGTTGGTAATAAAGCCTACCACTGTAGTGTCGTCTGCAAACTGGATGATTGAGTTGGAGGCGTGCATGGCCACGCAGTCATGGGTGAACAGGGAATACAGGAGAGGGCTGAGAACGCACCCTTGTGGGGCCCCAGTGTTGAGGATCAGCGGGGTGGAGATGTTGTTTCCTACATTCACCACCTACGGGCCGGCCCTTTTGCAATGTAACGTTAGCTAATGCATTGGAGTCAGAAGGACAAAAATGAAACCAACCTTTCCATTGGAAACAGGCTAAAAACAATCAAACATAGCCTCATATTTATCTCATTATAGCTAGCTAATACATCCGTGTGATATCCAAACAGCTAACTTTAGCTAGCTACTACTACTGGACAGTAGATGCTGTTAGCAACAACAACAAAAAACTGCATTCAACATTGCAAGGCGATGTAGCTAAGGTTATTTACTCACGTTTAGCGCAAGGGAATCGAAATCATCGTCAAGTATGTCCTCAAGAAGGGCATCTATCTATATCTTCGCTGTCCGTTTTTCTGGGTGTATCGTCAGTGGTGCTGACGGTGTGAAGCGAGGAACAGTTTTAGCAAGCTAACATTACATAGCTAACTACGTGATTTAGCTAACATGCTTGATGAAATAACAATGCATTTTAGGAAGGCTGATACAATGTAAACGCCTGGGCATTACCAATCACAGGTTGTGATCACCAATGTTATGTTTTAGCAAAACTCAAATTACGTTGGTAACCATTTTTTCCAGGCTGTATCATCACAACCGGCAGTGATTGATAGGCCCAGAGGGCAGCGCACAATTGGCCCTGCGTCATCCGTGTTTGGCAGGTGTAGGCCTTCATTGAAAATACGAATTTGTTCTTAACTGATTTGCCTAGTTAAATAATAAATAAATAAAAATAGCAATAAGGCACCTCGGGGGATTGTGGTATATCGCCAAAGGGGGAGATCAAGCTGATCCTAACTGTTATAGGCCTATTTCTATTTTTCCCCGTTTATCAAAAGTGTTGGAAAACTTGTCAATAATCAATTGACTGGCTTTCTTGATGTCTATAGTATTCTCTCTGGTATGCAATCTGTTTTTTTTTGTCTCAGCCACTGCCTGTCACCGAGGGAGTACCCCAAGGCTCAATCCTTACTTATTGTTTAAACAGAAAACACAGGAGATTGGTGGCACCTCCTAGTGGTTAAAGTGTTGGACTAGTAACCGGAAGGTTGCAAGTTCAAATCCCCGAGCTGACAAGGTACAAATCTGTCGTTCTGCCCCTGAACTGACAGTTAACCCACTGTTCCTAGGCCGTCACTGAAAATAAGAATTTGTTCTTAACTGACTTGCGTAGTTAAATAAAGGTAAAATACATTTGGGAGGAGGAGCTCGTGGTAATGGCTGGAAGCGGAATCAGTGGAATGGTATCAAATGCATCAAACACATAGTTTGATTCCATTCCAGACATTATTATGAGCCGTCCTCCCCTCAGCAGCCTCCACTGATATAACATTATCATAGTATTATAAAGAGAACATTGGTGAAAACTGTTAGTACAGAAATATCTGTACTATCCGACAGGATGCTCTCGATTGTGCAGTTGTAAAAGTTTGTGAGTGTTTTTGGTGACAAGCCAAATTTCTTCAGCCTCCTGAGGTTGAAAAGGCGCTGCTGCGCCTTCTTCACCACGCTGTGTGTCTGTGTGGGTGGACCATTTCAGTTTGTCCGTGATGTGTACGCCGAGGAACTTTCCACCTTCTCCACTACTGTCCCGTCGATATGGATAGGGGGCTTCTCCCTCTGCTGTTTCCTGAAGTCCACGATCATCTCCTTTGTTTTGTTGACATTGAGTGTGAGGTTATTTTCCTGACACCACACTCCGAGGGCCCTCACCTCCTCCCTGTAGGCCGTCTCGTCGCTGTTGGTAATCAAGCCTACCACTGTAGTGTCGTCTGCAAACTTGATGATTGAGTTGGAGGCGTGCATGGCCACGCAGTCATGGGTGAACAGGGAGTACAGGAGAGGGCTGAGAACGCACCCTTGTGGGGCCCCAGTGTTGAGGATCAGCGGGGTGGAGATGTTGTTTCCTACATTCACCACCTACGGGCCGGCCCTTTTGCAATGTAACGTTAGCTAATGCATTGGAGTCAGAAGGACAAAAATGAAAGCAACCTTTCCATTGGAAACAGGCTAAAAACAATCAAACATAGCCTCATATTTATCTCATTATAGCTAGCTAATACATCCGTGTGATATCCAAACAGCTAACTTTAGCTAGCTACTACTACTGGACAGTAGATGCTGTTAGCAACAACAACAAAAAACTGCATTCAACATTGCAAGGCGATGTAGCTAAGGTTATTTACTCACGTTTAGCGCAAGGGAATCGAAATCATCGTCAAGTATGTCCTCAAGAAGGGCATCTATCTATATCTTCGCTGTCCGTTTTTCTGGGTGTATCGTCAGTGGTGCTGACGGTGTGAAGCGAGGAACAGTTTTAGCAAGCTAATGTTACATAGCTAACTACGTGATTTAGCTAACATGCTTGATGAAATAACAATGCATTTTAGGAAGGCTGATACAATGTAAACGCCTGGGCATTACCAATCACAGGAGAAAAATATCACGTTGTCGGCAGGATTCGAACCTGTGCGAGAAGATCCCAATGGATTTCTAGTCCATCGCCTTAACCACTCGGCCACGACAACTGCTGAAGCTATTGAAGACAGAAACCGGTAATAGCCAACATAAAATTACAAATATATCAGACACTGACTGATATTATGTTTTAGCAAAACTCAAATTACGTTGGTAACCATTTTTTCCAGGCTGTATCATCACAACCGGCAGTGATTGATAGGCCCAGAGGGCAGCGCACAATTGGCCCTGCGTCATCCGTGTTTGGCAGGTGTAGGCCTTCATTGAAAATACGAATTTGTTCTTAACTGATTTGCCTAGTTAAATAATAAATAAATAAAAATAGCAATAAGGCACCTCGGGGGATTGTGGTATATCGCCAAAGGGGGAGATCAAGCTGATCCTAACTGTTATAGGCCTATTTCTATTTTTCCCCGTTTATCAAAAGTGTTGGAAAACTTGTCAATAATCAATTGACTGGCTTTCTTGATGTCTATAGTATTCTCTCTGGTATGCAATCTGTTTTTTTTTTGTCTCAGCCACTGCCTGTCACCAAGGGAGTACCCCAAGGCTCAACCCTTACTTATTGTTTAAACAGAAAACACAGGAGATTGGTGGCACCTCCTAGTGGTTAAAGCGTTGGACTAATAACCGGAAGGTTGCAAGTTCAAATCCCCGAACTGACAAGGTACAAATCTTTCGTTCTGCCCCTGAACTGACAGTTAACCCACTGTTCCTAGGCTGTCACTGAAAATAAGAATTTGTTCTTAACTGACTTGCGTAGTTAAATAAAGGTAAAATACATTTGGGAGGAGGAGCTCGTGGTAATGGCTGGAAGCGGAATCAGTGGAATGGTATCAAATGCATCAAACACATAGTTTGATTCCATTCCAGACATTATTATGAGCCGTCCTCCCCTCAGCAGCCTCCACTGATATAACATTATCATAGTATTATAAAGAGAACATTGGTGAAAACTGTTAGTACAGAAATATCTGTACTATCCGACAGGATGCTCTCGATTGTGCAGTTGTAAAAGTTTGTGAGTGTTTTTGGTGACAAGCCAAATTTCTTCAGCCTCCTGAGGTTGAAAAGGCGCTGCTGCGCCTTCTTCACCACGCTGTGTGTCTGTGTGGGTGGACCATTTCAGTTTGTCCGTGATGTGTACGCCGAGGAACTTTCCACCTTCTCCACTACTGTCCCGTCGATATGGATAGGGGGCTTCTCCCTCTGCTGTTTCCTGAAGTCCACGATCATCTCCTTTGTTTTGTTGACATTGAGTGTGAGGTTATTTTCCTGACACCACACTCCGAGGGCCCTCACCTCCTCCCTGTAGGCCGTCTCGTCGCTGTTGGTAATCAAGCCTACCACTGTAGTGTCGTCTGCAAACTTGATGATTGAGTTGGAGGCGTGCATGGCCACGCAGTCATGGGTGAACAGAGAGTACAGGAGAGGGCTGAGAACGCACCCTTGTGGGGCCCCAGTGTTGAGGATCAGCGGGGTGGAGATGTTGTTTCCTACATTCACCACCTACGGGCCGGCCCTTTTGCAATGTAACGTTAGCTAATGCATTGGAGTCAGAAGGACAAAAATGAAAGCAACCTTTCCATTGGAAACAGGCTAAAAACAATCAAACATAGCCTCATATTTATCTCATTATAGCTAGCTAATACATCCGTGTGATATCCAAACAGCTAACTTTAGCTAGCTACTACTACTGGACAGTAGATGCTGTTAGCAACAACAACAAAAAACTGCATTCAACATTGCAAGGCGATGTAGCTAAGGTTATTTACTCACGTTTAGCGCAAGGGAATCGAAATCATTGTCAAGTATGTCCTCAAGAAGGGCATCTATCTATATCTTCGCTGTCCGTTTTTCTGGGTGTATCGTCAGTGGTGCTGACGGTGTGAAGCGAGGAACAGTTTTAGCAAGCTAACGTTACATAGCTAACTACGTGATTTAGCTAACATGCTTGATGAAATAACAATGCATTTTAGGAAGGCTGATACAATGTAAACGCCTGGGCATTACCAATCACAGGAGAAAAATATCACGTTGTCGGCAGGATTCGAACCTGCGCGGGAAGATCCCAATGGATTTCTAGTCCATCGCCTTAACCACTCGGCCACGACAACTGCTGATGCTATTGAAGACAGAAACCGGTAATAGCCAACATAAAATTACAAATATATCAGACACTGACTGATATTATGTTTTAGCAAAACTCAAATTACGTTGGTAACCATTTTTTCCAGGCTGTATCATCACAACCGGCAGTGATTGATAGGCCCAGAGGGCAGCGCACAATTGGCCCTGCGTCATCCGTGTTTGGCAGGTGTAGGCCTTCATTGAAAATACGAATTTGTTCTTAACTGATTTGCCTAGTTAAATAATAAATAAATAAAAATAGCAATAAGGCACCTCGGGGGATTGTGGTATATCGCCAAAGGGGGAGATCAAGCTGATCCTAACTGTTATAGGCCTATTTCTATTTTTCCCCGTTTATCAAAAGTGTTGGAAAACTTGTCAATAATCAATTGACTGGCTTTCTTGATGTCTATAGTATTCTCTCTGGTATGCAATCTGTTTGTTTTTTGTCTCAGCCACTGCCTGTCACCAAGGGAGTACCCCAAGGCTCAACCCTTACTTATTGTTTAAACAGAAAACACAGGAGATTGGTGGCACCTCCTAGTGGTTAAAATGTTGGACTAGTAACCGGAAGGTTGCAAGTTCAAATCCCTGAGCTGACAAGGTACAAATCTTTCGTTCTGCCCCTGAACTGACAGTTAACCCACTGTTCCTAGGCCGTCACTGAAAATAAGAATTTGTTCTTAACTGACTTGCGTAGTTAAATAAAGGTAAAATACATTTGGGAGGAGGAGCTCGTGGTAATGGCTGGAAGCGGAATCAGTGGAATGGTATCAAATGCATCAAACACATAGTTTGATTCCATTCCAGACATTATTATGAGCCGTCCTCCCCTCAGCAGCCTCCACTGATATAACATTATCATAGTATTATAAAGAGAACATTGGTGAAAACTGTTAGTATAGAAATATCTGTACTATCCGACAGGATGCTCTCGATTGTGCAGTTGTAAAAGTTTGTGAGTGTTTTTGGTGACAAGCCAAATTTCTTCAGCCTCCTGAGGTTGAAAAGGCGCTGCTGCGCCTTCTTCACCACGCTGTGTGTCTGTGTGGGTGGACCATTTCAGTTTGTCCGTGATGTGTACGCCGAGGAACTTTCCACCTTCTCCACTACTGTCCCGTCGATATGGATAGGGGGCTTCTCCCTCTGCTGTTTCCTGAAGTCCACGATCATCTCCTTTGTTTTGTTGACATTGAGTGTGAGGTTATTTTCCTGACACCACACTCCGAGGGCCCTCACCTCCTCCCTGTAGGCCGTCTCGTCGCTGTTGGTAATCAAGCCTACCACTGTAGTGTCGTCTGCAAACTTGATGATTGAGTTGGAGGCGTGCATGGCCACGCAGTCATGGGTGAACAGGGAGTACAGGAGAGGGCTGAGAACGCACCCTTGTGGGGCCCCAGTGTTGAGGATCAGCGGGGTGGAGATGTTGTTTCCTACATTCACCACCTACGGGCCGGCCCTTTTGCAATGTAACGTTAGCTAATGCATTGGAGTCAGAAGGACAAAAATGAAAGCAACCTTTCCATTGGAAACAGGCTAAAAACAATCAAACATAGCCTCATATTTATCTCATTATAGCTAGCTAATACATCCGTGTGATATCCAAACAGCTAACTTTAGCTAGCTACTACTACTGGACAGTAGATGCTGTTAGCAACAACAACAAAAAACTGCATTCAGCATTGCAAGGCGATGTAGCTAAGGTTATTTACTCACGTTTAGCGCAAGGGAATCGAAATCATCGTCAAGTATGTCCTCAAGAAGGGCATCTATCTATATCTTCGCTGTCCGTTTTTCTGGGTGTATCGTCAGTGGTGCTGACGGTGTGAAGCGAGGAACAGTTTTAGCAAGCTAACGTTACATAACTAACGACGTGATTTAGCTAACATGCTTGATGAAATAACAATGCATTTTAGGAAGGCTGATACAATGTAAACGCCTGGGCATTACCAATCACAGGAGAAAAATATCACGTTGTCGGCAGGAGTCGAACCTGCGCGGGAAGATCCCAATGGATTTCTAGTCCATCGCCTTAACCACTCGGCCACGACAACTGCTGATGCTACTGAAGACAGAAACCGGTAATAGCCAACATAAAATTACAAATATATCAGACACTGACTGATATTATGTTTTAGCAAAACTCAAATTACGTTGGTAACCATTTTTTCCAGGCTGTATCATCACAACCGGCAGTGATTGATAGGCCCAGAGGGCAGCGCACAATTGGCCCTGCGTCATCCGTGTTTGGCAGGTGTAGGCCTTCATTGAAAATACGAATTTGTTCTTAACTGATTTGCCTAGTTAAATAATAAATAAATAAAAATAGCAATAAGGCACCTCGGGGGATTGTGGTATATCGCCAAAGGGGGAGATCAAGCTGATCCTAACTGTTATAGGCCTATTTCTATTTTTCCCCGTTTATCAAAAGTGTTGGAAAACTTGTCAATAATCAATTGACTGGCTTTCTTGATGTCTATAGTATTCTCTCTGGTATGCAATCTGTTTGTTTTTTGTCTCAGCCACTGCCTGTCACCAAGGGAGTACCCCAAGGCTCAACCCTTACTTATTGTTTAAACAGAAAACACAGGAGATTGGTGGCACCTCCTAGTGGTTAAAGCGTTGGACTAGTAACCGGAAGGTTGCAAGTTCAAATCCCCGAACTGACAAGGTACAAATCTTTCGTTCTGCCCCTGAACTGACAGTTAACCCACTGTTCCTAGGCCGTCACTGAAAATAAGAATTTGTTCTTAACTGACTTGCGTAGTTAAATAAAGGTAAAATACATTTGGGAGGAGGAGCTCGTGGTAATGGCTGGAAGCGGAATCAGTGGAATGGTATCAAATGCATCAAACACATAGTTTGATTCCATTCCAGACATTATTATGAGCCGTCCTCACCTCAGCAGCCTCCACTGATATAACATTATCATAGTATTATAAAGAGAACATTGGTGAAAACTGTTAGTACAGAAATATCTGTACTATCCGACAGGATGCTCTCGATTGTGCAGTTGTAAAAGTTTTTGGTGACAAGCCAAATTTCTTCAGCCTCCTGAGGTTGAAAAGGCGCTGCTGCGCCTTCTTCACCACGCTGTGTGTCTGTGTGGGTGGACCATTTCAGTTTGTCCGTGATGTGTACGCCGAGGAACTTTCCACCTTCTCCACTACTGTCCCGTCGATATGGATAGGGGGCTTCTCCCTCTGCTGTTTCCTGAAGTCCACGATCATCTCCTTTGTTTTGTTGACATTGAGTGTGAGGTTATTTTCCTGACACCACACTCCGAGGGCCCTCACCTCCTCCCTGTAGGCCGTCTCGTCGCTGTTGGTAATCAAGCCTACCACTGTAGTGTCGTCTGCAAACTTGATGATTGAGTTGGAGGCGTGCATGGCCACGCAGTCATGGGTGAACAGGGAGTACAGGAGAGGGCTGAGAACGCACCCTTGTGGGGCCCCAGTGTTGAGGATCAGCGGGGTGGAGATGTTGTTTCCTACATTCACCACCTACGGGCCGGCCCTTTTGCAATGTAACGTTAGCTAATGCATTGGAGTCAGAAGGACAAAAATGAAAGCAACCTTTCCATTGGAAACAGGCTAAAACCAATCAAACATAGCCTCATATTTATCTCATTATAGCTAGCTAATACATCCGTGTGATATCCAAACAGCTAACTTTAGCTAGCTACTACTACTGGACAGTAGATGCTGTTAGCAACAACAACAAAAAACTGCATTCAGCATTGCAAGGCGATGTAGCTAAGGTTATTTACTCACGTTTAGCGCAAGGGAATCGAAATCATCGTCAAGTATGTCCTCAAGAAGGGCATCTATCTATATCTTCGCTGTCCGTTTTTCTGGGTGTATCGTCAGTGGTGCTGACGGTGTGAAGCGAGGAACAGTTTTAGCAAGCTAACGTTACATAACTAACGACGTGATTTAGCTAACATGCTTGATGAAATAACAATGCATTTTAGGAAGGCTGATACAATGTAAACGCCTGGGCATTACCAATCACAGGAGAAAAATATCACGTTGTCGGCAGGAGTCGAACCTGCGCGGGAAGATCCCAATGGATTTCTAGTCCATCGCCTTAACCACTCGGCCACGACAACTGCTGATGCTATTGAAGACAGAAACCGGTAATAGCCAACATAAAATTACAAATATATCAGACACTGACTGATATTATGTTTTAGCAAAACTCAAATTACGTTGGTAACCATTTTTTCCAGGCTGTATCATCACAACCGGCAGTGATTGATAGGCCCAGAGGGCAGCGCACAATTGGCCCTGCGTCATCCGTGTTTGGCAGGTGTAGGCCTTCATTGAAAATACGAATTTGTTCTTAACTGATTTGCCTAGTTAAATAATAAATAAATAAAAATAGCAATAAGGCACCTCGGGGGATTGTGGTATATCGCCAAAGGGAGAGATCAAGCTGATCCTAACTGTTATAGGCCTATTTCTATTTTTCCCCGTTTATCAAAAGTGTTGGAAAACTTGTCAATAATCAATTGACTGGCTTTCTTGATGTCTATAGTATTCTCTCTGGTATGCAATCTGTTTGTTTTTTGTCTCAGCCACTGCCTGTCACCAAGGGAGTACCCCAAGGCTCAACCCTTACTTATTGTTTAAACAGAAAACACAGGAGATTGGTGGCACCTCCTAGTGGTTAAAGCGTTGGACTAGTAACCGGAAGGTTGCAAGTTCAAATCCCCGAACTGACAAGGTACAAATCTTTCATTCTGCCCCTGAACTGACAGTTAACCCACTGTTCCTAGGCCGTCACTGAAAATAAGAATTTGTTCTTAACTGACTTGCGTAGTTAAATAAAGGTAAAATACATTTGGGAGGAGGAGCTCGTGGTAATGGCTGGAAGCGGAATCAGTGGAATGGTATCAAATGCATCAAACACATAGTTTGATTCCATTCCAGACATTATTATGAGCCGTCCTCCCCTCAGCAGCCTCCACTGATATAACATTATCATAGTATTATAAAGAGAACATTGGTGAAAACTGTTAGTACAGAAATATCTGTACTATCCGACAGGATGCTCTCGATTGTGCAGTTGTAAAAGTTTGTGAGTGTTTTTGGTGACAAGCCAAATTTCTTCAGCCTCCTGAGGTTGAAAAGGCGCTGCTGCGCCTTCTTCACCACGCTGTGTGTCTGTGTGGGTGGACCATTTCAGTTTGTCCGTGATGTGTACGCCGAGGAACTTTCCACCTTCTCCACTACTGTCCCGTCGATATGGATAGGGGGCTTCTCCCTCTGCTGTTTCCTGAAGTCCACGATCATCTCCTTTGTTTTGTTGACATTGAGTGTGAGGTTATTTTCCTGACACCACACTCCGAGGGCCCTCACCTCCTCCCTGTAGGCCGTCTCGTCGCTGTTGGTAATCAAGCCTACCACTGTAGTGTCGTCTGCAAACTTGATGATTGAGTTGGAGGCGTGCATGGCCACGCAGTCATGGGTGAACAGGGAGTACAGGAGAGGGCTGAGAACGCACCCTTGTGGGGCCCCAGTGTTGAGGATCAGCGGGGTGGAGATGTTGTTTCCTACATTCACCACCTACGGGCCGGCCCTTTTGCAATGTAACGTTAGCTAATGCATTGGAGTCAGAAGGACAAAAATGAAAGCAACCTTTCCATTGGAAACAGGCTAAAAACAATCAAACATAGCCTCATATTTATCTCATTATAGCTAGCTAATACATCCGTGTGATATCCAAACAGCTAACTTTAGCTAGCTACTACTACTGGACAGTAGATGCTGTTAGCAACAACAACAAAAAACTGCATTCAACATTGCAAGGCGATGTAGCTAAGGTTATTTACTCACGTTTAGCGCAAGGGAATCGAAATCATCGTCAAGTATGTCCTCAAGAAGGGCATCTATCTATATCTTCGCTGTCCGTTTTTCTGGGTGTATCGTCAGTGGTGCTGACGGTGTGAAGCGAGGAACAGTTTTAGCAAGCTAACGTTACATAGCTAACTACGTGATTTAGCTAACATGCTTGATGAAATAACAATGCATTTTAGGAAGGCTGATACAATGTAAACGCCTGGGCATTACCAATCACAGGAGAAAAATATCACGTTGTCGGCAGGATTCGAACCTGCGCGGGAAGATCCCAATGGATTTCTAGTCCATCGCCTTAACCACTCGGCCACGACAACTGCTGATGCTATTGAAGACAGAAACCGGTAATAGCCAACATAAAATTACAAATATATCAGACACTGACTGATATTATGTTTTAGCAAAACTCAAATTACGTTGGTAACCATTTTTTCCAGGCTGTATCATCACAACCGGCAGTGATTGATAGGCCCAGAGGGCAGCGCACAATTGGCCCTGCGTCATCCGTGTTTGGCAGGTGTAGGCCTTCATTGAAAATACGAATTTGTTCTTAACTGATTTGCCTAGTTAAATAATAAATAAATAAAAATAGCAATAAGGCACCTCGGGGGATTGTGGTATATCGCCAAAGGGGGAGATCAAGCTGATCCTAACTGTTATAGGCCTATTTCTATTTTTCCCCGTTTATCAAAAGTGTTGGAAAACTTGTCAATAATCAATTGACTGGCTTTCTTGATGTCTATAGTATTCTCTCTGGTATGCAATCTGTTTTTTTTTTGTCTCAGCCACTGCCTGTCACCAAGGGAGTACCCCAAGGCTCAACCCTTACTTATTGTTTAAACAGAAAACACAGGAGATTGGTGGCACCTCCTAGTGGTTAAAGCGTTGGACTAGTAACCGGAAGGTTGCAAGTTCAAATCCCCGAACTGACAAGGTACAAATCTTTCGTTCTGCCCCTGAACTGACAGTTAACCCACTGTTCCTAGGCCGTCACTGAAAATAAGAATTTGTTCTTAACTGACTTGCGTAGTTAAATAAAGGTAAAATACATTTGGGAGGAGGAGCTCGTGGTAATGGCTGGAAGCGGAATCAGTGGAATGGTATCAAATGCATCAAACACATAGTTTGATTCCATTCCAGACATTATTATGAGCCGTCCTCCCCTCAGCAGCCTCCACTGATATAACATTATCATAGTATTATAAAGAGAACATTGGTGAAAACTGTTAGTACAGAAATATCTGTACTATCCGACAGGATGCTCTCGATTGTGCAGTTGTAAAAGTTTGTGAGTGTTTTTGGTGACAAGCCAAATTTCTTCAGCCTCCTGAGGTTGAAAAGGCGCTGCTGCGCCTTCTTCACCACGCTGTGTGTCTGTGTGGGTGGACCATTTCAGTTTGTCCGTGATGTGTACGCCGAGGAACTTTCCACCTTCTCCACTACTGTCCCGTCGATATGGATAGGGGGCTTCTCCCTCTGCTGTTTCCTGAAGTCCACGATCATCTCCTTTGTTTTGTTGACATTGAGTGTGAGGTTATTTTCCTGACACCACACTCCGAGGGCCCTCACCTCCTCCCTGTAGGCCGTCTCGTCGCTGTTGGTAATCAAGCCTACCACTGTAGTGTCGTCTGCAAACTTGATGATTGAGTTGGAGGCGTGCATGGCCACGCAGTCATGGGTGAACAGGGAGTACAGGAGAGGGCTGAGAACGCACCCTTGTGGGGCCCCAGTGTTGAGGATCAGCGGGGTGGAGATGTTGTTTCCTACATTCACCACCTACGGGCCGGCCCTTTTGCAATGTAACGTTAGCTAATGCATTGGAGTCAGAAGGACAAAAATGAAAGCAACCTTTCCATTGGAAACAGGCTAAAAACAATCAAACATAGCCTCATATTTATCTCATTATAGCTAGCTAATACATCCGTGTGATATCCAAACAGCTAACTTTAGCTAGCTACTACTACTGGACAGTAGATGCTGTTAGCAACAACAACAAAAAACTGCATTCAACATTGCAAGGCGATGTAGCTAAGGTTATTTACTCACGTTTAGCGCAAGGGAATCGAAATCATCGTCAAGTATGTCCTCAAGAAGGGCATCTATCTATATCTTCGCTGTCCGTTTTTCTGGGTGTATCGTCAGTGGTGCTGACGGTGTGAAGCGAGGAACAGTTTTAGCAAGCTAACGTTACATAGCTAACTACGTGATTTAGCTAACATGCTTGATGAAATAACAATGCATTTTAGGAAGGCTGATACAATGTAAACGCCTGGGCATTACCAATCACAGGAGAAAAATATCACGTTGTCGGCAGGATTCGAACCTGCGCGGGAAGATCCCAATGGATTTCTAGTCCATCGCCTTAACCACTCGGCCACGACAACTGCTGATGCTATTGAAGACAGAAACCGGTAATAGCCAACATAAAATTACAAATATATCAGACACTGACTGATATTATGTTTTAGCAAAACTCAAATTACGTTGGTAACCATTTTTTCCAGGCTGTATCATCACAACCGGCAGTGATTGATAGGCCCAGAGGGCAGCGCACAATTGGCCCTGCGTCATCCGTGTTTGGCAGGTGTAGGCCTTCATTGAAAATACGAATTTGTTCTTAACTGATTTGCCTAGTTAAATAATAAATAAATAAAAATAGCAATAAGGCACCTCGGGGGATTGTGGTATATCGCCAAAGGGGGAGATCAAGCTGATCCTAACTGTTATAGGCCTATTTCTATTTTTCCCCGTTTATCAAAAGTGTTGGAAAACTTGTCAATAATCAATTGACTGGCTTTCTTGATGTCTATAGTATTCTCTCTGGTATGCAATCTGTTTTTTTTTTGTCTCAGCCACTGCCTGTCACCAAGGGAGTACCCCAAGGCTCAACCCTTACTTATTGTTTAAACAGAAAACACAGGAGATTGGTGGCACCTCCTAGTGGTTAAAGCGTTGGACTAGTAACCGGAAGGTTGCAAGTTCAAATCCCCGAACTGACAAGGTACAAATCTTTCGTTCTGCCCCTGAACTGACAGTTAACCCACTGTTCCTAGGCCGTCACTGAAAATAAGAATTTGTTCTTAACTGACTTGCGTAGTTAAATAAAGGTAAAATACATTTGGGAGGAGGAGCTCGTGGTAATGGCTGGAAGCGGAATCAGTGGAATGGTATCAAATGCATCAAACACATAGTTTGATTCCATTCCAGACATTATTATGAGCCGTCCTCCCCTCAGCAGCCTCCACTGATATAACATTATCATAGTATTATAAAGAGAACATTGGTGAAAACTGTTAGTACAGAAATATCTGTACTATCCGACAGGATGCTCTCGATTGTGCAGTTGTAAAAGTTTGTGAGTGTTTTTGGTGACAAGCCAAATTTCTTCAGCCTCCTGAGGTTGAAAAGGCGCTGCTGCGCCTTCTTCACCACGCTGTGTGTCTGTGTGGGTGGACCATTTCAGTTTGTCCGTGATGTGTACGCCGAGGAACTTTCCACCTTCTCCACTACTGTCCCGTCGATATGGATAGGGGGCTTCTCCCTCTGCTGTTTCCTGAAGTCCACGATCATCTCCTTTGTTTTGTTGACATTGAGTGTGAGGTTATTTTCCTGACACCACACTCCGAGGGCCCTCACCTCCTCCCTGTAGGCCGTCTCGTCGCTGTTGGTAATCAAGCCTACCACTGTAGTGTCGTCTGCAAACTTGATGATTGAGTTGGAGGCGTGCATGGCCACGCAGTCATGGGTGAACAGGGAGTACAGGAGAGGGCTGAGAACGCACCCTTGTGGGGCCCCAGTGTTGAGGATCAGCGGGGTGGAGATGTTGTTTCCTACATTCACCACCTACGGGCCGGCCCTTTTGCAATGTAACGTTAGCTAATGCATTGGAGTCAGAAGGACAAAAATGAAAGCAACCTTTCCATTGGAAACAGGCTAAAAACAATCAAACATAGCCTCATATTTATCTCATTATAGCTAGCTAATACATCCGTGTGATATCCAAACAGCTAACTTTAGCTAGCTACTACTACTGGACAGTAGATGCTGTTAGCAACAACAACAAAAAACTGCATTCAACATTGCAAGGCGATGTAGCTAAGGTTATTTACTCACGTTTAGCGCAAGGGAATCGAAATCATCGTCAAGTATGTCCTCAAGAAGGGCATCTATCTATATCTTCGCTGTCCGTTTTTCTGGGTGTATCGTCAGTGGTGCTGACGGTGTGAAGCGAGGAACAGTTTTAGCAAGCTAACGTTACATAGCTAACTACGTGATTTAGCTAACATGCTTGATGAAATAACAATGCATTTTAGGAAGGCTGATACAATGTAAACGCCTGGGCATTACCAATCACAGGAGAAAAATATCACGTTGTCGGCAGGATTCGAACCTGCGCGGGAAGATCCCAATGGATTTCTAGTCCATCGCCTTAACCACTCGGCCACGACAACTGCTGATGCTATTGAAGACAGAAACCGGTAATAGCCAACATAAAATTACAAATATATCAGACACTGACTGATATTATGTTTTAGCAAAACTCAAATTACGTTGGTAACCATTTTTTCCAGGCTGTATCATCACAACCGGCAGTGATTGATAGGCCCAGAGGGCAGCGCACAATTGGCCCTGCGTCATCCGTGTTTGGCAGGTGTAGGCCTTCATTGAAAATACGAATTTGTTCTTAACTGATTTGCCTAGTTAAATAATAAATAAATAAAAATAGCAATAAGGCACCTCGGGGGATTGTGGTATATCGCCAAAGGGGGAGATCAAGCTGATCCTAACTGTTATAGGCCTATTTCTATTTTTCCCCGTTTATCAAAAGTGTTGGAAAACTTGTCAATAATCAATTGACTGGCTTTCTTGATGTCTATAGTATTCTCTCTGGTATGCAATCTGTTTGTTTTTTGTCTCAGCCACTGCCTGTCACCAAGGGAGTACCCCAAGGCTCAACCCTTACTTATTGTTTAAACAGAATACACAGGAGATTGGTGGCACCTCCTAGTGGTTAAAGCGTTGGACTAGTAACCGGAAGGTTGCAAGTTCAAATCCCCGAACTGACAAGGTACAAATCTTTCGTTCTGCCCCTGAACTGACAGTTAACCCACTGTTCCTAGGCCGTCACTGAAAATAAGAATTTGTTCTTAACTGACTTGCGTAGTTAAATAAAGGTAAAATACATTTGGGAGGAGGAGCTCGTGGTAATGGCTGGAAGCGGAATCAGTGGAATGGTATCAAATGCATCAAACACATAGTTTGATTCCATTCCAGACATTATTATGAGCCGTCCTCCACTCAGCAGCCTCCACTGATATAACATTATCATAGTATTATAAAGAGAACATTGGTGAAAACTGTTAGTACAGAAATATCTGTACTATCCGACAGGATGCTCTCGATTGTGCAGTTGTAAAAGTTTGTGAGTGTTTTTGGTGACAAGCCAAATTTCTTCAGCCTCCTGAGGTTGAAAAGGCGCTGCTGCGCCTTCTTCACCACGCTGTGTGTCTGTGTGGGTGGACCATTTCAGTTTGTCCGTGATGTGTACGCCGAGGAACTTTCCACCTTCTCCACTACTGTCCCGTTGATATGGATAGGGGGCTTCTCCCTCTGCTGTTTCCTGAAGTCCACGATCATCTCCTTTGTTTTGTTGACATTGAGTGTGAGGTTATTTTCCTGACACCACACTCCGAGGGCCCTCACCTCCTCCCTGTAGGCCGTCTCGTCGCTGTTGGTAATCAAGCCTACCACTGTAGTGTCGTCTGCAAACTTGATGATTGAGTTGGAGGCGTGCATGGCCACGCAGTCATGGGTGAACAGGGAGTACAGGAGAGGGCTGAGAACGCACCCTTGTGGGGCCCCAGTGTTGAGGATCAGCGGGGTGGAGATGTTGTTTCCTACATTCACCACCTACGGGCCGGCCCTTTTGCAATGTAACGTTAGCTAATGCATTGGAGTCAGAAGGACAAAAATGAAAGCAACCTTTCCATTGGAAACAGGCTAAAAACAATCAAACATAGCCTCATATTTATCTCATTATAGCTAGCTAATACATCCGTGTGATATCCAAACAGCTAACTTTAGCTAGCTACTACTACTGGACAGTAGATGCTGTTAGCAACAACAACAAAAAACTGCATTCAACATTGCAAGGCGATGTAGCTAAGGTTATTTACTCACGTTTAGCGCAAGGGAATCGAAATCATCGTCAAGTATGTCCTCAAGAAGGGCATCTATCTATATCTTCGCTGTCCGTTTTTCTGGGTGTATCGTCAGTGGTGCTGACGGTGTGAAGCGAGGAACAGTTTTAGCAAGCTAACGTTACATAGCTAACTACGTGATTTAGCTAACATGCTTGATGAAATAACAATGCATTTTAGGAAGGCTGATACAATGTAAACGCCTGGGCATTACCAATCACAGGAGAAAAATATCACGTTGTCGGCAGGATTCGAACCTGCGCGGGAAGATCCCAATGGATTTCTAGTCCATCGCCTTAACCACTCGGCCACGACAACTGCTGATGCTATTGAAGACAGAAACCGGTAATAGCCAACATAAAATTACAAATATATCAGACACTGACTGATATTATGTTTTAGCAAAACTCAAATTACGTTGGTAACCATTTTTTCCAGGCTGTATCATCACAACCGGCAGTGATTGATAGGCCCAGAGGGCAGCGCACAATTGGCCCTGCGTCATCCGTGTTTGGCAGGTGTAGGCCTTCATTGAAAATACGAATTTGTTCTTAACTGATTTGCCTAGTTAAATAATAAATAAATAAAAATAGCAATAAGGCACCTCGGGGGATTGTGGTATATCGCCAAAGGGGGAGATCAAGCTGATCCTAACTGTTATAGGCCTATTTCTATTTTTCCCCGTTTATCAAAAGTGTTGGAAAACTTGTCAATAATCAATTGACTGGCTTTCTTGATGTCTATAGTATTCTCTCTGGTATGCAATCTGTTTGTTTTTTGTCTCAGCCACTGCCTGTCACCAAGGGAGTACCCCAAGGCTCAACCCTTACTTATTGTTTAAACAGAAAACACAGGAGATTGGTGGCACCTCCTAGTGGTTAAAGCGTTGGACTAGTAACCGGAAGGTTGCAAGTTCAAATCCCCGAACTGACAAGGTACAAATCTTTCGTTCTGCCCCTGAACTGACAGTTAACCCACTGTTCCTAGGCCGTCACTGAAAATAAGAATTTGTTCTTAACTGACTTGCGTAGTTAAATAAAGGTAAAATACATTTGGGAGGAGGAGCTCGTGGTAATGGCTGGAAGCGGAATCAGTGGAATGGTATCAAATGCATCAAACACATAGTTTGATTCCATTCCAGACATTATTATGAGCCGTCCTCCCCTCAGCAGCCTCCACTGATATAACATTATCATAGTATTATAAAGAGAACATTGGTGAAAACTGTTAGTACAGAAATATCTGTACTATCCGACAGGATGCTCTCGATTGTGCAGTTGTAAAAGTTTGTGAGTGTTTTTGGTGACAAGCCAAATTTCTTCAGCCTCCTGAGGTTGAAAAGGCGCTGCTGCGCCTTCTTCACCACGCTGTGTGTCTGTGTGGGTGGACCATTTCAGTTTGTCCGTGATGTGTACGCCGAGGAACTTTCCACCTTCTCCACTACTGTCCCGTCGATATGGATAGGGGGCTTCTCCCTCTGCTGTTTCCTGAAGTCCACGATCATCTCCTTTGTTTTGTTGACATTGAGTGTGAGGTTATTTTCCTGACACCACACTCCGAGGGCCCTCACCTCCTCCCTGTAGGCCGTCTCGTCGCTGTTGGTAATCAAGCCTACCACTGTAGTGTCGTCTGCAAACTTGATGATTGAGTTGGAGGCGTGCATGGCCACGCAGTCATGGGTGAACAGGGAGTACAGGAGAGGGCTGAGAACGCACCCTTGTGGGGCCCCAGTGTTGAGGATCAGCGGGGTGGAGATGTTGTTTCCTACATTCACCACCTACGGGCCGGCCCTTTTGCAATGTAACGTTAGCTAATGCATTGGAGTCAGAAGGACAAAAATGAAAGCAACCTTTCCATTGGAAACAGGCTAAAAACAATCAAACATAGCCTCATATTTATCTCATTATAGCTAGCTAATACATCCGTGTGATATCCAAACAGCTAACTTTAGCTAGCTACTACTACTGGACAGTAGATGCTGTTAGCAACAACAACAAAAAACTGCATTCAACATTGCAAGGCGATGTAGCTAAGGTTATTTACTCACGTTTAGCGCAAGGGAATCGAAATCATCGTCAAGTATGTCCTCAAGAAGGGCATCTATCTATATCTTCGCTGTCCGTTTTTCTGGGTGTATCGTCAGTGGTGCTGACGGTGTGAAGCGAGGAACAGTTTTAGCAAGCTAACGTTACATAGCTAACTACGTGATTTAGCTAACATGCTTGATGAAATAACAATGCATTTTAGGAAGGCTGATACAATGTAAACGCCTGGGCATTACCAATCACAGGAGAAAAATATCACGTTGTCGGCAGGATTCGAACCTGCGCGGGAAGATCCCAATGGATTTCTAGTCCATCGCCTTAACCACTCGGCCACGACAACTGCTGATGCTACTGAAGACAGAAACCGGTAATAGCCAACATAAAATTACAAATATATCAGACACTGACTGATATTATGTTTTAGCAAAACTCAAATTACGTTGGTAACCATTTTTTCCAGGCTGTATCATCACAACCGGCAGTGATTGATAGGCCCAGAGGGCAGCGCACAATTGGCCCTGCGTCATCCGTGTTTGGCAGGTGTAGGCCTTCATTGAAAATACAAATTTGTTCTTAACTGATTTGCCTAGTTAAATAATAAATAAATAAAAATAGCAATAAGGCACCTCGGGGGATTGTGGTATATCGCCAAAGGGGGAGATCAAGCTGATCCTAACTGTTATAGGCCTATTTCTATTTTTCCCCGTTTATCAAAAGTGTTGGAAAACTTGTCAATAATCAATTGACTGGCTTTCTTGATGTCTATAGTATTCTCTCTGGTATGCAATCTGTTTGTTTTTTGTCTCAGCCACTGCCTGTCACCAAGGGAGTACCCCAAGGCTCAACCCTTACTTATTGTTTAAACAGAATTGGTGAAAACTGTTAGTACAGAAATATCTGTACTATCCGACAGGATGCTCTCGATTGTGCAGTTGTAAAAGTTTGTGAGTGTTTTTGGTGACAAGCCAAATTTCTTCAGCCTCCTGAGGTTGAAAAGGCGCTGCTGCGCCTTCTTCACCACGCTGTGTGTCTGTGTGGGTGGACCATTTCAGTTTGTCCGTGATGTGTACGCCGAGGAACTTTCCACCTTCTCCACTACTGTCCCGTTGATATGGATAGGGGGCTTCTCCCTCTGCTGTTTCCTGAAGTCCACGATCATCTCCTTTGTTTTGTTGACATTGAGTGTGAGGTTATTTTCCTGACACCACACTCCGAGGGCCCTCACCTCCTCCCTGTAGGCCGTCTCGTCGCTGTTGGTAATCAAGCCTACCACTGTAGTGTCGTCTGCAAACTTGATGATTGAGTTGGAGGCGTGCATGGCCACGCAGTCATGGGTGAACAGGGAGTACAGGAGAGGGCTGAGAACGCACCCTTGTGGGGCCCCAGTGTTGAGGATCAGCGGGGTGGAGATGTTGTTTCCTACATTCACCACCTACGGGCCGGCCCTTTTGCAATGTAACGTTAGCTAATGCATTGGAGTCAGAAGGACAAAAATGAAAGCAACCTTTCCATTGGAAACAGGCTAAAAACAATCAAACATAGCCTCATATTTATCTCATTATAGCTAGCTAATACATCCGTGTGATATCCAAACAGCTAACTTTAGCTAGCTACTACTACTGGACAGTAGATGCTGTTAGCAACAACAACAAAAAACTGCATTCAACATTGCAAGGCGATGTAGCTAAGGTTATTTACTCACGTTTAGCGCAAGGGAATCGAAATCATCGTCAAGTATGTCCTCAAGAAGGGCATCTATCTATATCTTCGCTGTCCGTTTTTCTGGGTGTATCGTCAGTGGTGCTGACGGTGTGAAGCGAGGAACAGTTTTAGCAAGCTAACGTTACATAGCTAACTACGTGATTTAGCTAACATGCTTGATGAAATAACAATGCATTTTAGGAAGGCTGATACAATGTAAACGCCTGGGCATTACCAATCACAGGAGAAAAATATCACGTTGTCGGCAGGATTCGAACCTGCGCGGGAAGATCCCAATGGATTTCTAGTCCATCGCCTTAACCACTCGGCCACGACAACTGCTGATGCTATTGAAGACAGAAACCGGTAATAGCCAACATAAAATTACAAATATATCAGACACTGACTGATATTATGTTTTAGCAAAACTCAAATTACGTTGGTAACCATTTTTTCCAGGCTGTATCATCACAACCGGCAGTGATTGATAGGCCCAGAGGGCAGCGCACAATTGGCCCTGCGTCATCCGTGTTTGGCAGGTGTAGGCCTTCATTGAAAATACGAATTTGTTCTTAACTGATTTGCCTAGTTAAATAATAAATAAATAAAAATAGCAATAAGGCACCTCGGGGGATTGTGGTATATCGCCAAAGGGGGAGATCAAGCTGATCCTAACTGTTATAGGCCTATTTCTATTTTTCCCCGTTTATCAAAAGTGTTGGAAAACTTGTCAATAATCAATTGACTGGCTTTCTTGATGTCTATAGTATTCTCTCTGGTATGCAATCTGTTTGTTTTTTGTCTCAGCCACTGCCTGTCACCAAGGGAGTACCCCAAGGCTCAACCCTTACTTATTGTTTAAACAGAAAACACAGGAGATTGGTGGCACCTCCTAGTGGTTAAAGCGTTGGACTAGTAACCGGAAGGTTGCAAGTTCAAATCCCCGAACTGACAAGGTACAAATCTTTCGTTCTGCCCCTGAACTGACAGTTAACCCACTGTTCCTAGGCCGTCACTGAAAATAAGAATTTGTTCTTAACTGACTTGCGTAGTTAAATAAAGGTAAAATACATTTGGGAGGAGGAGCTCGTGGTAATGGCTGGAAGCGGAATCAGTGGAATGGTATCAAATGCATCAAACACATAGTTTGATTCCATTCCAGACATTATTATGAGCCGTCCTCCCCTCAGCAGCCTCCACTGATATAACATTATCATAGTATTATAAAGAGAACATTGGTGAAAACTGTTAGTACAGAAATATCTGTACTATCCGACAGGATGCTCTCGATTGTGCAGTTGTAAAAGTTTGTGAGTGTTTTTGGTGACAAGCCAAATTTCTTCAGCCTCCTGAGGTTGAAAAGGCGCTGCTGCGCCTTCTTCACCACGCTGTGTGTCTGTATGGGTGGACCATTTCAGTTTGTCCGTGATGTGTACGCCGAGGAACTTTCCACCTTCTCCACTACTGTCCCGTCGATATGGATAGGGGGCTTCTCCCTCTGCTGTTTCCTGAAGTCCACGATCATCTCCTTTGTTTTGTTGACATTGAGTGTGAGGTTATTTTCCTGACACCACACTCCGAGGGCCCTCACCTCCTCCCTGTAGGCCGTCTCGTCGCTGTTGGTAATCAAGCCTACCACTGTAGTGTCGTCTGCAAACTTGATGATTGAGTTGGAGGCGTGCATGGCCACGCAGTCATGGGTGAACAGGGAGTACAGGAGAGGGCTGAGAACGCACCCTTGTGGGGCCCCAGTGTTGAGGATCAGCGGGGTGGAGATGTTGTTTCCTACATTCACCACCTACGGGCCGGCCCTTTTGCAATGTAACGTTAGCTAATGCATTGGAGTCAGAAGGACAAAAATGAAAGCAACCTTTCCATTGGAAACAGGCTAAAAACAATCAAACATAGCCTCATATTTATCTCATTATAGCTAGCTAATACATCCGTGTGATATCCAAACAGCTAACTTTAGCTAGCTACTACTACTGGACAGTAGATGCTGTTAGCAACAACAACAAAAAACTGCATTCAACATTGCAAGGCGATGTAGCTAAGGTTATTTACTCACGTTTAGCGCAAGGGAATCGAAATCATCGTCAAGTATGTCCTCAAGAAGGGCATCTATCTATATCTTCGCTGTCCGTTTTTCTGGGTGTATCGTCAGTGGTGCTGACGGTGTGAAGCGAGGAACAGTTTTAGCAAGCTAACGTTACATAGCTAACTACGTGATTTAGCTAACATGCTTGATGAAATAACAATGCATTTTAGGAAGGCTGATACAATGTAAACGCCTGGGCATTACCAATCACAGGAGAAAAATATCACGTTGTCGGCAGGATTCGAGCCTGCGCGGAAAGATCCCAATGGATTTCTAGTCCATCGCCTTAACCACTCGGCCACGACAACTGCTGATGCTATTGAAGACAGAAACCGGTAATAGCCAACATAAAATTACAAATATATCAGACACTGACTGATATTATGTTTTAGCAAAACTCAAATTACGTTGGTAACCATTTTTTCCAGGCTGTATCATCACAACCGGCAGTGATTGATAGGCCCAGAGGGCAGCGCACAATTGGCCCTGCGTCATCCGTGTTTGGCAGGTGTAGGCCTTCATTGAAAATACGAATTTGTTCTTAACTGATTTGCCTAGTTAAATAATAAATAAATAAAAATAGCAATAAGGCACCTCGGGGGATTGTGGTATATCGCCAAAGGGGGAGATCAAGCTGATCCTAACTGTTATAGGCCTATTTCTATTTTTCCCCGTTTATCAAAAGTGTTGGAAAACTTGTCAATAATCAATTGACTGGCTTTCTTGATGTCTATAGTATTCTCTCTGGTATGCAATCTGTTTTTTTTTTGTCTCAGCCACTGCCTGTCACCAAGGGAGTACCCCAAGGCTCAACCCTTACTTATTGTTTAAACAGAAAACACAGGAGATTGGTGGCACCTCCTAGTGGTTAAAGCGTTGGACTAGTAACCGGAAGGTTGCAAGTTCAAATCCCCGAACTGACAAGGTACAAATCTTTCGTTCTGTCCCTGAACTGACAGTTAACCCACTGTTCCTAGGCCGTCACTGAAAATAAGAATTTGTTCTTAACTGACTTGTGTAGTTAAATAAAGGTAAAATACATTTGGGAGGAGGAGCTCGTGGTAATGGCTGGAAGCGGAATCAGTGGAATGGTATCAAATGCATCAAACACATAGTTTGATTCCATTCCAGACATTATTATGAGCCGTCCTCCCCTCAGCAGCCTCCACTGATATAACATTATCATAGTATTATAAAGAGAACATTGGTGAAAACTGTTAGTACAGAAATATCTGTACTATCCGACAGGATGCTCTCGATTGTGCAGTTGTAAAAGTTTGTGAGTGTTTTTGGTGACAAGCCAAATTTCTTCAGCCTCCTGAGGTTGAAAAGGCGCTGCTGCGCCTTCTTCACCACGCTGTGTGTCTGTGTGGGTGGACCATTTCAGTTTGTCCGTGATGTGTACGCCGAGGAACTTTCCACCTTCTCCACTACTGTCCCGTTGATATGGATAGGGGGCTTCTCCCTCTGCTGTTTCCTGAAGTCCACGATCATCTCCTTTGTTTTGTTGACATTGAGTGTGAGGTTATTTTCCTGACACCACACTCCGAGGGCCCTCACCTCCTCCCTGTAGGCCGTCTCGTCGCTGTTGGTAATCAAGCCTACCACTGTAGTGTCGTCTGCAAACTTGATGATTGAGTTGGAGGCGTGCATGGCCACGCAGTCATGGGTGAACAGGGAGTACAGGAGAGGGCTGAGAACGCACCCTTGTGGGGCCCCAGTGTTGAGGATCAGCGGGGTGGAGATGTTGTTTCCTACATTCACCACCTACGGGCCGGCCCTTTTGCAATGTAACGTTAGCTAATGCATTGGAGTCAGAAGGACAAAAATGAAAGCAACCTTTCCATTGGAAACAGGCTAAAAACAATCAAACATAGCCTCATATTTATCTCATTATAGCTAGCTAATACATCCGTGTGATATCCAAACAGCTAACTTTAGCTAGCTACTACTACTGGACAGTAGATGCTGTTAGCAACAACAACAAAAAACTGCATTCAACATTGCAAGGCGATGTAGCTAAGGTTATTTACTCACGTTTAGCGCAAGGGAATCGAAATCATCGTCAAGTATGTCCTCAAGAAGGGCATCTATATCTTCGCTGTCCGTTTTTCTGGGTATATCGTCAGTGGTGCTGACGGTGTGAAGCGAGGAACAGTTTTAGCAAGCTAACGTTACATAGCTAACTACGTGATTTAGCTAACATGCTTGATGAAATAACAATGCATTTTAGGAAGGCTGATACAATGTAAACGCCTGGGCATTACCAATCACAGGAGAAAAATATCACGTTGTCGGCAGGATTCGAACCTGCGCGGGAAGATCCCAATGCATTTCTAGTCCATCGCCTTAACCACTCGGCCACGACAACTGCTGATGCTGTTGAAGACAGAAACCGGTAATAGCCAACATAAAATTACAAATATATCAGACACTGACTGATATTATGTTTTAGCAAAACTCAAATTACGTTGGTAACCATTTTTTCCAGGCTGTATCATCACAACCGGCAGTGATTGATAGGCCCAGAGGGCAGCGCACAATTGGCCCTGCGTCATCCGTGTTTGGCAGGTGTAGGCCTTCATTGAAAATACGAATTTGTTCTTAACTGATTTGCCTAGTTAAATAATAAATAAATAAAAATAGCAATAAGGCACCTCGGGGGATTGTGGTATATCGCCAAAGGGGGAGATCAAGCTGATCCTAACTGTTATAGGCCTATTTCTATTTTTCCCCGTTTATCAAAAGTGTTGGAAAACTTTTCAATAATCAATTGACTGGCTTTCTTGATGTCTATAGTATTCTCTCTGGTATGCAATCTGTTTTTTTTTTGTCTCAGCCACTGCCTGTCACCAAGGGAGTACCCCAAGGCTCAACCCTTGCTTATTGTTTAAACAGAAAACACAGGAGATTGGTGGCACCTCCTAGTGGTTAAAGCGTTGGACTAGTAACCGGAAGGTTGCAAGTTCAAATCCCCGAACTGACAAGGTACAAATCTTTCGTTCTGCCCCTGAACTGACAGTTAACCCACTGTTCCTAGGCCGTCACTGAAAATAAGAATTTGTTCTTAACTGACTTGCGTAGTTAAATAAAGGTAAAATACATTTGGGAGGAGGAGCTCGTGGTAATGGCTGGAAGCGGAATCAGTGGAATGGTATCAAATGCATCAAACACATAGTTTGATTCCATTCCAGACATTATTATGAGCCGTCCTCCCCTCAGCAGCCTCCACTGATATAACATTATCATAGTATTATAAAGAGAACATTGGTGAAAACTGTTAGTACAGAAATATCTGTACTATCCGACAGGATGCTCTCGATTGTGCAGTTGTAAAAGTTTGTGAGTGTTTTTGGTGACAAGCCAAATTTCTTCAGCCTCCTGAGGTTGAAAAGGCGCTGCTGCGCCTTCTTCACCACGCTGTGTGTCTGTGTGGGTGGACCATTTCAGTTTGTCCGTGATGTGTACGCCGAGGAACTTTCCACCTTCTCCACTACTGTCCCGTTGATATGGATAGGGGGCTTCTCCCTCTGCTGTTTCCTGAAGTCCACGATCATCTCCTTTGTTTTGTTGACATTGAGTGTGAGGTTATTTTCCTGACACCACACTCCGAGGGCCCTCACCTCCTCCCTGTAGGCCGTCTCGTCGCTGTTGGTAATCAAGCCTACCACTGTAGTGTCGTCTGCAAACTTGATGATTGAGTTGGAGGCGTGCATGGCCACGCAGTCATGGGTGAACAGGGAGTACAGGAGAGGGCTGAGAACGCACCCTTGTGGGGCCCCAGTGTTGAGGATCAGCGGGGTGGAGATGTTGTTTCCTACATTCACCACCTACGGGCCGGCCCTTTTGCAATGTAACGTTAGCTAATGCATTGGAGTCAGAAGGACAAAAATGAAAGCAACCTTTCCATTGGAAACAGGCTAAAAACAATCAAACATAGCCTCATATTTATCTCATTATAGCTAGCTAATACATCCGTGTGATATCCAAACAGCTAACTTTAGCTAGCTACTACTACTGGACAGTAGATGCTGTTAGCAACAACAACAAAAAACTGCATTCAACATTGCAAGGCGATGTAGCTAAGGTTATTTACTCACGTTTAGCGCAAGGGAATCGAAATCATCGTCAAGTATGTCCTCAAGAAGGGCATCTATATCTTCGCTGTCCGTTTTTCTGGGTATATCGTCAGTGGTGCTGACGGTGTGAAGCGAGGAACAGTTTTAGCAAGCTAACGTTACATAGCTAACTACGTGATTTAGCTAACATGCTTGATGAAATAACAATGCATTTTAGGAAGGCTGATACAATGTAAACGCCTGGGCATTACCAATCACAGGAGAAAAATATCACGTTGTCGGCAGGATTCGAACCTGCGCGGGAAGATCCCAATGCATTTCTAGTCCATCGCCTTAACCACTCGGCCACGACAACTGCTGATGCTGTTGAAGACAGAAACCGGTAATAGCCAACATAAAATTACAAATATATCAGACACTGACTGATATTATGTTTTAGCAAAACTCAAATTACGTTGGTAACCATTTTTTCCAGGCTGTATCATCACAACCGGCAGTGATTGATAGGCCCAGAGGGCAGCGCACAATTGGCCCTGCGTCATCCGTGTTTGGCAGGTGTAGGCCTTCATTGAAAATACGAATTTGTTCTTAACTGATTTGCCTAGTTAAATAATAAATAAATAAAAATAGCAATAAGGCACCTCGGGGGATTGTGGTATATCGCCAAAGGGGGAGATCAAGCTGATCCTAACTGTTATAGGCCTATTTCTATTTTTCCCCGTTTATCAAAAGTGTTGGAAAACTTTTCAATAATCAATTGACTGGCTTTCTTGATGTCTATAGTATTCTCTCTGGTATGCAATCTGTTTTTTTTTTGTCTCAGCCACTGCCTGTCACCAAGGGAGTACCCCAAGGCTCAACCCTTACTTATTGTTTAAACAGAAAACACAGGAGATTGGTGGCACCTCCTAGTGGTTAAAGCGTTGGACTAGTAACCGGAAGGTTGCAAGTTCAAATCCCCGAACTGACAAGGTACAAATCTTTCGTTCTGCCCCTGAACTGACAGTTAACCCACTGTTCCTAGGCCGTCACTGAAAATAAGAATTTGTTCTTAACTGACTTGCGTAGTTAAATAAAGGTAAAATACATTTGGGAGGAGGAGCTCGTGGTAATGGCTGGAAGCGGAATCAGTGGAATGGTATCAAATGCATCAAACACATAGTTTGATTCCATTCCAGACATTATTATGAGCCGTCCTCCCCTCAGCAGCCTCCACTGATATAACATTATCATAGTATTATAAAGAGAACATTGGTGAAAACTGTTAGTACAGAAATATCTGTACTATCCGACAGGATGCTCTCGATTGTGCAGTTGTAAAAGTTTGTGAGTGTTTTTGGTGACAAGCCAAATTTCTTCAGCCTCCTGAGGTTGAAAAGGCGCTGCTGCGCCTTCTTCACCACGCTGTGTGTCTGTGTGGGTGGACCATTTCAGTTTGTCCGTGATGTGTACGCCGAGGAACTTTCCACCTTCTCCACTACTGTCCCGTTGATATGGATAGGGGGCTTCTCCCTCTGCTGTTTCCTGAAGTCCACGATCATCTCCTTTGTTTTGTTGACATTGAGTGTGAGGTTATTTTCCTGACACCACACTCCGAGGGCCCTCACCTCCTCCCTGTAGGCCGTCTCGTCGCTGTTGGTAATCAAGCCTACCACTGTAGTGTCGTCTGCAAACTTGATGATTGAGTTGGAGGCGTGCATGGCCACGCAGTCATGGGTGAACAGGGAGTACAGGAGAGGGCTGAGAACGCACCCTTGTGGGGCCCCAGTGTTGAGGATCAGCGGGGTGGAGATGTTGTTTCCTACATTCACCACCTACGGGCCGGCCCTTTTGCAATGTAACGTTAGCTAATGCATTGGAGTCAGAAGGACAAAAATGAAAGCAACCTTTCCATTGGAAACAGGCTAAAAACAATCAAACATAGCCTCATATTTATCTCATTATAGCTAGCTAATACATCCGTGTGATATCCAAACAGCTAACTTTAGCTAGCTACTACTACTGGACAGTAGATGCTGTTAGCAACAACAACAAAAAACTGCATTCAACATTGCAAGGCGATGTAGCTAAGGTTATTTACTCACGTTTAGCGCAAGGGAATCGAAATCATCGTCAAGTATGTCCTCAAGAAGGGCATCTATATCTTCGCTGTCCGTTTTTCTGAGTATATCGTCAGTGGTGCTGACGGTGTGAAGCGAGGAACAGTTTTAGCAAGCTAACGTTACATAGCTAACTACGTGATTTAGCTAACATGCTTGATGAAATAACAATGCATTTTAGGAAGGCTGATACAATGTAAACGCCTGGGCATTACCAATCACAGGAGAAAAATATCACGTTGTCGGCAGGATTCGAACCTGCGCGGGAAGATCCCAATGCATTTCTAGTCCATCGCCTTAACCACTCGGCCACGACAACTGCTGATGCTGTTGAAGACAGAAACCGGTAATAGCCAACATAAAATTACAAATATATCAGACACTGACTGATATTATGTTTTAGCAAAACTCAAATTACGTTGGTAACCATTTTTTCCAGGCTGTATCATCACAACCGGCAGTGATTGATAGGCCCAGAGGGCAGCGCACAATTGGCCCTGCGTCATCCGTGTTTGGCAGGTGTAGGCCTTCATTGAAAATACGAATTTGTTCTTAACTGATTTGCCTAGTTAAATAATAAATAAATAAAAATAGCAATAAGGCACCTCGGGGGATTGTGGTATATCGCCAAAGGGGGAGATCAAGCTGATCCTAACTGTTATAGGCCTATTTCTATTTTTCCCCGTTTATCAAAAGTGTTGGAAAACTTGTCAATAATCAATTGACTGGCTTTCTTGATGTCTATAGTATTCTCTCTGGTATGCAATCTGTTTTTTTTTTGTCTCAGCCACTGCCTGTCACCAAGGGAGTACCCCAAGGCTCAACCCTTACTTATTGTTTAAACAGAAAACACAGGAGATTGGTTGAAAAGGCGCTGCTGCGCCTTCTTCACCACGCTGTGTGTCTGTGTGGGTGGACCATTTCAGTTTGTCCGTGATGTGTACGCCGAGGAACTTTCCACCTTCTCCACTACTGTCCCGTCGATATGGATAGGGGGCTTCTCCCTCTGCTGTTTCCTGAAGTCCACGATCATCTCCTTTGTTTTGTTGACATTGAGTGTGAGGTTATTTTCCTGACACCACACTCCGAGGGCCCTCACCTCCTCCCTGTAGGCCGTCTCGTCGCTGTTGGTAATCAAGCCTACCACTGTAGTGTCGTCTGCAAACTTGATGATTGAGTTGGAGGCGTGCATGGCCACGCAGTCATGGGTGAACAGGGAGTACAGGAGAGGGCTGAGAACGCACCCTTGTGGGGCCCCAGTGTTGAGGATCAGCGGGGTGGAGATGTTGTTTCCTACATTCACCACCTACGGGCCGGCCCTTTTGCAATGTAACGTTAGCTAATGCATTGGAGTCAGAAGGACAAAAATGAAAGCAACCTTTCCATTGGAAACAGGCTAAAACCAATCAAACATAGCCTCATATTTATCTCATTATAGCTAGCTAATACATCCGTGTGATATCCAAACAGCTAACTTTAGCTAGCTACTACTACTGGACAGTAGATGCTGTTAGCAACAACAACAAAAAACTGCATTCAACATTGCAAGGCGATGTAGCTAAGGTTATTTACTCACGTTTAGCGCAAGGGAATCGAAATCATCGTCAAGTATGTCCTCAAGAAGGGCATCTATCTATATCTTCGCTGTCCGTTTTTCTGGGTGTATCGTCAGTGGTGCTGACGGTGTGAAGCGAGGAACAGTTTTAGCAAGCTAACGTTACATAGCTAACTACGTGATTTAGCTAACATGCTTGATGAAATAACAATGCATTTTAGGAAGGCTGATACAATGTAAACGCCTGGGCATTACCAATCACAGGAGAAAAATATCACGTTGTCGGCAGGATTCGAACCTGCGCGGGAAGATCCCAATGGATTTCTAGTCCATCGCCTTAACCACTCGGCCACGACAACTGCTGATGCTATTGAAGACAGAAACCGGTAATAGCCAACATAAAATTACAAATATATCACACACTGACTGATATTATGTTTTAGCAAAACTCAAATTACGTTGGTAACCATTTTTTTCCAGGCTGTATCATCACAATCGGCAGTGATTGATAGGCCCAGAGGGCAGCGCACAATTGGCCCTGCGTCATCCGTGTTTGGCAGGTGTAGGCCTTCATTGAAAATACGAATTTGTTCTTAACTGATTTGCCTAGTTAAATAATAAATAAATAAAAATAGCAATAAGGCACCTCGGGGGATTGTGGTATATCGCCAAAGGGGGAGATCAAGCTGATCCTAACTGTTATAGGCCTATTTCTATTTTTCCCCGTTTATCAAAAGTGTTGGAAAACTTGTCAATAATCAATTGACTGGCTTTCTTGATGTCTATAGTATTCTCTCTGGTATGCAATCTGTTTTTTTTTTGTCTCAGCCACTGCCTGTCACCAAGGGAGTACCCCAAGGCTCAACCCTTACTTATTGTTTAAACAGAAAACACAGGAGATTGGTGGCACCTCCTAGTGGTTAAAGCGTTGGACTAGTAACTGCAAGGTTGCAAGTTCAAATCCCCGAACTGACAAGGTACAAATCTTTCGTTCTGCCCCTGAACTGACAGTTAACCCACTGTTCCTAGGCCGTCACTGAAAATAAGAATTTGTTCTTAACTGACTTGCGTAGTTAAATAAAGGTAAAATACATTTGGGAGGAGGAGCTCGTGGTAATGGCTGGAAGTGGAATCAGTGGAATGGTATCAAATGCATCAAACACATAGTTTGATTCCATTCCAGACATTATTATGAGCCGTCCTCCCCTCAGCAGCCTCCACTGATATAACATTATCATAGTATTATAAAGAGAACATTGGTGAAAACTGTTAGTACAGAAATATCTGTACTATCCGACAGGATGCTCTCGATTGTGCAGTTGTAAAAGTTTGTGAGTGTTTTTGGTGACAAGCCAAATTTCTTCAGCCTCCTGAGGTTGAAAAGGCGCTGCTGCGCCTTCTTCACCACGCTGTGTGTCTGTGTGGGTGGACCATTTCAGTTTGTCCGTGATGTGTACGCCGAGGAACTTTCCACCTTCTCCACTACTGTCCCGTCGATATGGATAGGGGGCTTCTCCCTCTGCTGTTTCCTGAAGTCCACGATCATCTCCTTTGTTTTGTTGACATTGAGTGTGAGGTTATTTTCCTGACACCACACTCCGAGGGCCCTCACCTCCTCCCTGTAGGCCGTCTCGTCGCTGTTGGTAATCAAGCCTACCACTGTAGTGTCGTCTGCAAACTTGATGATTGAGTTGGAGGCGTGCATGGCCACGCAGTCATGGGTGAACAGGGAGTACAGGAGAGGGCTGAGAACGCACCCTTGTGGGGCCCCAGTGTTGAGGATCAGCGGGGTGGAGATGTTGTTTCCTACATTCACCACCTACGGGCCGGCCCTTTTGCAATGTAACGTTAGCTAATGCATTGGAGTCAGAAGGACAAAAATGAAAGCAACCTTTCCATTGGAAACAGGCTAAAAACAATCAAACATAGCCTCATATTTATCTCATTATAGCTAGCTAATACATCCGTGTGATATCCAAACAGCTAACTTTAGCTAGCTACTACTACTGGACAGTAGATGCTGTTAGCAACAACAACAAAAAACTGCATTCAACATTGCAAGGCGATGTAGCTAAGGTTATTTACTCACGTTTAGCGCAAGGGAATCGAAATCATCGTCAAGTATGTCCTCAAGAAGGGCATCTATCTATATCTTCGCTGTCCGTTTTTCTGGGTGTATCGTCAGTGGTGCTGACGGTGTGAAGCGAGGAACAGTTTTAGCAAGCTAACGTTACATAGCTAACTACGTGATTTAGCTAACATGCTTGATGAAATAACAATGCATTTTAGGAAGGCTGATACAATGTAAACGCCTGGGCATTACCAATCACAGGAGAAAAATATCACGTTGTCGGCAGGAGTCGAACCTGCGCGGGAAGATCCCAATGGATTTCTAGTCCATCGCCTTAACCACTCGGCCACGACAACTGCTGATGCTATTGAAGACAGAAACCGGTAATAGCCAACATAAAATTACAAATATATCAGACACTGACTGATATTATGTTTTAGCAAAACTCAAATTACGTTGGTAACCATTTTTTCCAGGCTGTATCATCACAACCGGCAGTGATTGATAGGCCCAGAGGGCAGCACACAATTGGCCCTGCGTCATCCGTGTTTGGCAGGTGTAGGCCTTCATTGAAAATACGAATTTGTTCTTAACTGATTTGCCTAGTTAAATAATAAATAAATAAAAATAGCAATAAGGCACCTCGGGGGATTGTGGTATATCGCCAAAGGGGGAGATCAAGCTGATCCTAACTGTTATAGGCCTATTTCTATTTTTCCCCGTTTATCAAAAGTGTTGGAAAACTTGTCAATAATCAATTGACTGGCTTTCTTGATGTCTATAGTATTCTCTCTGGTATGCAATCTGTTTGTTTTTTGTCTCAGCCACTGCCTGTCACCAAGGGAGTACCCCAAGGCTCAACCCTTACTTATTGTTTAAACAGAAAACACAGGAGATTGGTGGCACCTCCTAGTGGTTAAAGCGTTGGACTAGTAACCGCAAGGTTGCAAGTTCAAATCCCCGAACTGACAAGGTACAAATCTTTCGTTCTGCCCCTGAACTGACAGTTAACCCACTGTTCCTAGGCCGTCACTGAAAATAAGAATTTGTTCTTAACTGACTTGCGTAGTTAAATAAAGGTAAAATACATTTGGGAGGAGGAGCTCGTGGTAATGGCTGGAAGCGGAATCAGTGGAATGGTATCAAATGCATCAAACACATAGTTTGATTCCATTCCAGACATTATTATGAGCCGTCCTCCCCTCAGCAGCCTCCACTGATATAACATTATCATAGTATTATAAAGAGAACATTGGTGAAAACTGTTAGTACAGAAATATCTGTACTATCCGACAGGATGCTCTCGATTGTGCAGTTGTAAAAGTTTGTGAGTGTTTTTGGTGACAAGCCAAATTTCTTCAGCCTCCTGAGGTTGAAAAGGCGCTGCTGCGCCTTCTTCACCACGCTGTGTGTCTGTGTGGGTGGACCATTTCAGTTTGTCCGTGATGTGTACGCCGAGGAACTTTCCACCTTCTCCACTACTGTCCCGTCGATATGGATAGGGGGCTTCTCCCTCTGCTGTTTCCTGAAGTCCACGATCATCTCCTTTGTTTTGTTGACATTGAGTGTGAGGTTATTTTCCTGACACCACACTCCGAGGGCCCTCACCTCCTCCCTGTAGGCCGTCTCGTCGCTGTTGGTAATCAAGCCTACCACTGTAGTGTCGTCTGCAAACTTGATGATTGAGTTGGAGGCGTGCATGGCCACGCAGTCATGGGTGAACAGGGAGTACAGGAGAGGGCTGAGAACGCACCCTTGTGGGGCCCCAGTGTTGAGGATCAGCGGGGTGGAGATGTTGTTTCCTACATTCACCACCTACGGGCCGGCCCTTTTGCAATGTAACGTTAGCTAATGCATTGGCGTCAGAAGGACAAAAATGAAAGCAACCTTTCCATTGGAAACAGGCTAAAAACAATCAAACATAGCCTCATATTTATCTCATTATAGCTAGCTAATACATCCGTGTGATATCCAAACAGCTAACTTTAGCTAGCTACTACTACTGGACAGTAGATGCTGTTAGCAACAACAACAAAAAACTGCATTCAACATTGCAAGGCGATGTAGCTAAGGTTATTTACTCACGTTTAGCGCAAGGGAATCGAAATCATCGTCAAGTATGTCCTCAAGAAGGGCATCTATCTATATCTTCGCTGTCCGTTTTTCTGGGTGTATCGTCAGTGGTGCTGACGGTGTGAAGCGAGGAACAGTTTTAGCAAGCTAACGTTACATAGCTAACTACGTGATTTAGCTAACATGCTTGATGAAATAACAATGCATTTTAGGAAGGCTGATACAATGTAAACGCCTGGGCATTACCAATCACAGGAGAAAAATATCACGTTGTCGGCAGGAGTCGAACCTGCGCGGGAAGATCCCAATGGATTTCTAGTCCATCGCCTTAACCACTCGGCCACGACAACTGCTGATGCTATTGAAGACAGAAACCGGTAATAGCCAACATAAAATTACAAATATATCAGACACTGACTGATATTATGTTTTAGCAAAACTCAAATTACGTTGGTAACCATTTTTTCCAGGCTGTATCATCACAACCGGCAGTGATTGATAGGCCCAGAGGGCAGCGCACAATTGGCCCTGCGTCATCCGTGTTTGGCAGGTGTAGGCCTTCATTGAAAATACGAATTTGTTCTTAACTGATTTGCCTAGTTAAATAATAAATAAATAAAAATAGCAATAAGGCACCTCGGGGGATTGTGGTATATCGCCAAAGGGGGAGATCAAGCTGATCCTAACTGTTATAGGCCTATTTCTATTTTTCCCCGTTTATCAAAAGTGTTGGAAAACTTGTCAATAATCAATTGACTGGCTTTCTTGATGTCTATAGTATTCTCTCTGGTATGCAATCTGTTTGTTTTTTGTCTCAGCCACTGCCTGTCACCAAGGGAGTACCCCAAGGCTCAACCCTTACTTATTGTTTAAACAGAAAACACAGGAGATTGGTGGCACCTCCTAGTGGTTAAAGCGTTGGACTAGTAACCGCAAGGTTGCAAGTTCAAATCCCCGAACTGACAAGGTACAAATCTTTCGTTCTGCCCCTGAACTGACAGTTAACCCACTGTTCCTAGGCCGTCACTGAAAATAAGAATTTGTTCTTAACTGACTTGCGTAGTTAAATAAAGGTAAAATACATTTGGGAGGAGGAGCTCGTGGTAATGGCTGGAAGCGGAATCAGTGGAATGGTATCAAATGCATCAAACACATAGTTTGATTCCATTCCAGACATTATTATGAGCCGTCCTCCCCTCAGCAGCCTCCACTGATATAACATTATCATAGTATTATAAAGAGAACATTGGTGAAAACTGTTAGTACAGAAATATCTGTACTATCCGACAGGATGCTCTCGATTGTGCAGTTGTAAAAGTTTGTGAGTGTTTTTGGTGACAAGCCAAATTTCTTCAGCCTCCTGAGGTTGAAAAGGCGCTGCTGCGCCTTCTTCACCACGCTGTGTGTCTGTGTGGGTGGACCATTTCAGTTTGTCCGTGATGTGTACGCCGAGGAACTTTCCACCTTCTCCACTACTGTCCCGTCGATATGGATAGGGGGCTTCTCCCTCTGCTGTTTCCTGAAGTCCACGATCATCTCCTTTGTTTTGTTGACATTGAGTGTGAGGTTATTTTCCTGACACCACACTCCGAGGGCCCTCACCTCCTCCCTGTAGGCCGTCTCGTCGCTGTTGGTAATCAAGCCTACCACTGTAGTGTCGTCTGCAAACTTGATGATTGAGTTGGAGGCGTGCATGGCCACGCAGTCATGGGTGAACAGGGAGTACAGGAGAGGGCTGAGAACGCACCCTTGTGGGGCCCCAGTGTTGAGGATCAGCGGGGTGGAGATGTTGTTTCCTACATTCACCACCTACGGGCCGGCCCTTTTGCAATGTAACGTTAGCTAATGCATTGGCGTCAGAAGGACAAAAATGAAAGCAACCTTTCCATTGGAAACAGGCTAAAAACAATCAAACATAGCCTCATATTTATCTCATTATAGCTAGCTAATACATCCGTGTGATATCCAAACAGCTAACTTTAGCTAGCTACTACTACTGGACAGTAGATGCTGTTAGCAACAACAACAAAAAACTGCATTCAACATTGCAAGGCGATGTAGCTAAGGTTATTTACTCACGTTTAGCGCAAGGGAATCGAAATCATCGTCAAGTATGTCCTCAAAAAGGGCATCTATCTATATCTTCGCTGTCCGTTTTTCTGGGTGTATCGTCAGTGGTGCTGACGGTGTGAAGCGAGGAACAGTTTTAGCAAGCTAACGTTACATAGCTAACTACGTGATTTAGCTAACATGCTTGATGAAATAACAATGCATTTTAGGAAGGCTGATACAATGTAAACGCCTGGGCATTACCAATCACAGGAGAAAAATATCACGTTGTCGGCAGGAGTCGAACCTGCGCGGGAAGATCCCAATGGATTTCTAGTCCATCGCCTTAACCACTCGGCCACGACAACTGCTGATGCTATTGAAGACAGAAACCGGTAATAGCCAACATAAAATTACAAATATATCAATATATCAGACACTGACTGATATTATGTTTTAGCAAAACTCAAATTACGTTGGTAACCATTTTTTCCAGGCTGTATCATCACAACCGGCAGTGATTGATAGGCCCAGAGGGCAGCGCACAATTGGCCCTGCGTCATCCGTGTTTGGCAGGTGTAGGCCTTCATTGAAAATACGAATTTGTTCTTAACTGATTTGCCTAGTTAAATAATAAATAAATAAAAATAGCAATAAGGCACCTCGGGGGATTGTGGTATATCGCCAAAGGGGGAGATCAAGCTGATCCTAACTGTTATAGGCCTATTTCTATTTTTCCCCGTTTATCAAAAGTGTTGGAAAACTTGTCAATAATCAATTGACTGGCTTTCTTGATGTCTATAGTATTCTCTCTGGTATGCAATCTGTTTGTTTTTTGTCTCAGCCACTGCCTGTCACCAAGGGAGTACCCCAAGGCTCAACCCTTACTTATTGTTTAAACAGAAAACACAGGAGATTGGTGGCACCTCCTAGTGGTTAAAGCGTTGGACTAGTAACCGCAAGGTTGCAAGTTCAAATCCCCGAACTGACAAGGTACAAATCTTTCGTTCTGCCCCTGAACTGACAGTTAACCCACTGTTCCTAGGCCGTCACTGAAAATAAGAATTTGTTCTTAACTGACTTGCGTAGTTAAATAAAGGTAAAATACATTTGGGAGGAGGAGCTCGTGGTAATGGCTGGAAGCGGAATCAGTGGAATGGTATCAAATGCATCAAACACATAGTTTGATTCCATTCCAGACATTATTATGAGCCGTCCTCCCCTCAGCAGCCTCCACTGATATAACATTATCATAGTATTATAAAGAGAACATTGGTGAAAACTGTTAGTACAGAAATATCTGTACTATCCGACAGGATGCTCTCGATTGTGCAGTTGTAAAAGTTTGTGAGTGTTTTTGGTGACAAGCCAAATTTCTTCAGCCTCCTGAGGTTGAAAAGGCGCTGCTGCGCCTTCTTCACCACGCTGTGTGTCTGTGTGGGTGGACCATTTCAGTTTGTCCGTGATGTGTACGCCGAGGAACTTTCCACCTTCTCCACTACTGTCCCGTCGATATGGATAGGGGGCTTCTCCCTCTGCTGTTTCCTGAAGTCCACGATCATCTCCTTTGTTTTGTTGACATTGAGTTTGAGGTTATTTTCCTGACACCACACTCCGAGGGCCCTCACCTCCTCCCTGTAGGCCGTCTCGTCGCTGTTGGTAATCAAGCCTACCACTGTAGTGTCGTCTGCAAACTTGATGATTGAGTTGGAGGCGTGCATGGCCACGCAGTCATGGGTGAACAGGGAGTACAGGAGAGGGCTGAGAACGCACCCTTGTGGGGCCCCAGTGTTGAGGATCAGCGGGGTGGAGATGTTGTTTCCTACATTCACCACCTACGGGCCGGCCCTTTTGCAATGTAACGTTAGCTAATGCATTGGCGTCAGAAGGACAAAAATGAAAGCAACCTTTCCATTGGAAACAGGCTAAAAACAATCAAACATAGCCTCATATTTATCTCATTATAGCTAGCTAATACATCCGTGTGATATCCAAACAGCTAACTTTAGCTAGCTACTACTACTGGACAGTAGATGCTGTTAGCAACAACAACAAAAAACTGCATTCAACATTGCAAGGCGATGTAGCTAAGGTTATTTACTCACGTTTAGCGCAAGGGAATCGAAATCATCGTCAAGTATGTCCTCAAGAAGGGCATCTATCTATATCTTCGCTGTCCGTTTTTCTGGGTGTATCGTCAGTGGTGCTGACGGTGTGAAGCGAGGAACAGTTTTAGCAAGCTAACGTTACATAGCTAACTACGTGATTTAGCTAACATGCTTGATGAAATAACAATGCATTTTAGGAAGGCTGATACAATGTAAACGCCTGGGCATTACCAATCACAGGAGAAAAATATCACGTTGTCGGCAGGATTCGAACCTGCGCAGGAAGATCCCAATGGATTTCTAGTCCATCGCCTTAACCACTCGGCCACGACAAGTGCTGATGCTATTGAAGACAGAAACCGGTAATAGCCAACATAAAATTACAAATATATCAGACACTGACTGATATTATGTTTTAGCAAAACTCAAATTACGTTGGTAACCATTTTTTCCAGGCTGTATCATCACAACCGGCAGTGATTGATAGGCCCAGAGGGCAGCGCACAATTGGCCCTGCGTCATCCGTGTTTGGCAGGTGTAGGCCTTCATTGAAAATACGAATTTGTTCTTAACTGATTTGCCTAGTTAAATAATAAATAAATAAAAATAGCAATAAGGCACCTCGGGGGATTGTGGTATATCGCCAAAGGGGGAGATCAAGCTGATCCTAACTGTTATAGGCCTATTTCTATTTTTCCCCGTTTATCAAAAGTGTTGGAAAACTTGTCAATAATCAATTGACTGGCTTTCTTGATGTCTATAGTATTCTCTCTGGTATGCAATCTGTTTGTTTTTTGTCTCAGCCACTGCCTGTCACCAAGGGAGTACCCCAAGGCTCAACCCTTACTTATTGTTTAAACAGAAAACACAGGAGATTGGTGGCACCTCCTAGTGGTTAAAGCGTTGGACTAGTAACCGGAAGGTTGCAAGTTCAAATCCCCGAACTGACAAGGTACAAATCTTTCGTTCTGCCCCTGAACTGACAGTTAACCCACTGTTCCTAGGCCGTCACTGAAAATAAGAATTTGTTCTTAACTGACTTGCGTAGTTAAATAAAGGTAAAATACATTTGGGAGGAGGAGCTCGTGGTAATGGCTGGAAGCGGAATCAGTGGAATGGTATCAAATGCATCAAACACATAGTTTGATTCCATTCCAGACATTATTATGAGCCGTCCTCCCCTCAGCAGCCTCCACTGATATAACATTATCATAGTATTATAAAGAGAACATTGGTGAAAACTGTTAGTACAGAAATATCTGTACTATCCGACAGGATGCTCTCGATTGTGCAGTTGTAAAAGTTTGTGAGTGTTTTTGGTGACAAGCCAAATTTCTTCAGCCTCCTGAGGTTGAAAAGGCGCTGCTGCGCCTTCTTCACCACGCTGTGTGTCTGTGTGGGTGGACCATTTCAGTTTGTCCGTGATGTGTACGCCGAGGAACTTTCCACCTTCTCCACTACTGTCCCGTTGATATGGATAGGGGGCTTCTCCCTCTGCTGTTTCCTGAAGTCCACGATCATCTCCTTTGTTTTGTTGACATTGAGTGTGAGGTTATTTTCCTGACACCACACTCCGAGGGCCCTCACCTCCTCCCTGTAGGCCGTCTCGTCGCTGTTGGTAATCAAGCCTACCACTGTAGTGTCGTCTGCAAACTTGATGATTGAGTTGGAGGCGTGCATGGCCACGCAGTCATGGGTGAACAGGGAGTACAGGAGAGGGCTGAGAACGCACCCTTGTGGGGCCCCAGTGTTGAGGATCAGCGGGGTGGAGATGTTGTTTCCTACATTCACCACCTACGGGCCGGCCCTTTTGCAATGTAACGTTAGCTAATGCATTGGAGTCAGAAGGACAAAAATGAAAGCAACCTTTCCATTGGAAACAGGCTAAAAACAATCAAACATAGCCTCATATTTATCTCATTATAGCTAGCTAATACATCCGTGTGATATCCAAACAGCTAACTTTAGCTAGCTACTACTACTGGACAGTAGATGCTGTTAGCAACAACAACAAAAAACTGCATTCAACATTGCAAGGCGATGTAGCTAAGGTTATTTACTCACGTTTAGCGCAAGGGAATCGAAATCATCGTCAAGTATGTCCTCAAGAAGGGCATCTATCTATATCTTCGCTGTCCGTTTTTCTGGGTGTATCGTCAGTGGTGCTGACGGTGTGAAGCGAGGAACAGTTTTAGCAAGCTAACGTTACATAGCTAACTACGTGATTTAGCTAACATGCTTGATGAAATAACAATGCATTTTAGGAAGGCTGATACAATGTAAACGCCTGGGCATTACCAATCACAGGAGAAAAATATTACGTTGTCGGCAGGACTCGAACCTGCGCGGGAAGATCCCAATGGATTTCTAGTCCATCGCCTTAACCACTCGGCCACGACAACTGCTGATGCTATTGAAGACACAAACCGGTAATAGCCAACATAAAATTACAAATATATCAGACACTGACTGATATTATGTTTTAGCAAAACTCAAATTACGTTGGTAACCATTTTTTCCAGGCTGTATCATCACAACCGGCAGTGATTGATAGGCCCAGAGGGCAGCGCACAATTGGCCCTGCGTCATCCGTGTTTGGCAGGTGTAGGCCTTCATTGAAAATACGAATTTGTTCTTAACTGATTTGCCTAGTTAAATAATAAATAAATAAAAATAGCAATAAGGCACCTCGGGGGATTGTGGTATATCGCCAAAGGGGGAGATCAAGCTGATCCTAACTGTTATAGGCCTATTTCTATTTTTCCCCGTTTATCAAAAGTGTTGGAAAACTTGTCAATAATCAATTGACTGGCTTTCTTGATGTCTATAGTATTCTCTCTGGTATGCAATCTGTTTTTTTTTGTCTCAGCCACTGCCTGTCACCGAGGGAGTACCCCAAGGCTCAATCCTTACTTATTGTTTAAACAGAAAACACAGGAGATTGGTGGCACCTCCTAGTGGTTAAAGTGTTGGACTAGTAACCGGAAGGTTGCAAGTTCAAATCCCCGAGCTGACAAGGTACAAATCTGTCGTTCTGCCCCTGAACTGACAGTTAACCCACTGTTCCTAGGCCGTCACTGAAAATAAGAATTTGTTCTTAACTGACTTGCGTAGTTAAATAAAGGTAAAATACATTTGGGAGCTCGTGGTAATGGCTGGAAGCAGAATCAGTGGAATGGTATCAAATGCATCAAACACATAGTTTGATTCCATTCCAGACATTATTATGAGCCGTCCTCCCCTCAGCAGCCTCCACTGATATAACATTATCATAGTATTATAAAGAGAACATTGGTGAAAACTGTTAGTACAGAAATATCTGTACTATCCGATTTTCCTGACACCACACTCCGAGGGCCCTCACCTCCTCCCTGTAGGCCGTCTCGTCGCTGTTGGTAATCAAGCCTACCACTGTAGTGTCGTCTGCAAACTTGATGATTGAGTTGGAGGCGTGCATGGCCACGCAGTCATGGGTGAACAGGGAGTACAGGAGAGGGCTGAGAACGCACCCTTGTGGGGCCCCAGTGTTGAGGATCAGCGGGGTGGAGATGTTGTTTCCTACATTCACCACCTACGGGCCGGCCCTTTTGCAATGTAACGTTAGCTAATGCATTGGAGTCAGAAGGACAAAAATGAAAGCAACCTTTCCATTGGAAACAGGCTAAAAACAATCAAACATAGCCTCATATTTATCTCATTATAGCTAGCTAATACATCCGTGTGATATCCAAACAGCTAACTTTAGCTAGCTACTACTACTGGACAGTAGATGCTGTTAGCAACAACAACAAAAAACTGCATTCAACATTGCAAGGCGATGTAGCTAAGGTTATTTACTCACGTTTAGCGCAAGGGAATCGAAATCATCGTCAAGTATGTCCTCAAGAAGGGCATCTATCTATATCTTCGCTGTCCGTTTTTCTGGGTGTATCGTCAGTGGTGCTGACGGTGTGAAGCGAGGAACAGTTTTAGCAAGCTAACGTTACATAGCTAACTACGTGATTTAGCTAACATGCTTGATGAAATAACAATGCATTTTAGGAAGGCTGATACAATGTAAACGCCTGGGCATTACCAATCACAGGAGAAAAATATCACGTTGTCGGCAGGATTCGAACCTGCGCGGGAAGATCCCAATGGATTTCTAGTCCATCGCCTTAACCACTCGGCCACGACAACTGCTGATGCTATTGAAGACAGAAACCGGTAATAGCCAACATAAAATTACAAATATATCAGACACTGACTGATATTATGTTTTAGCAAAACTCAAATTACGTTGGTAACCATTTTTTCCAGGCTGTATCATCACAACCGGCAGTGATTGATAGGCCCAGAGGGCAGCGCACAATTGGCCCTGCGTCATCCGTGTTTGGCAGGTGTAGGCCTTCATTGAAAATACGAATTTGTTCTTAACTGATTTGCCTAGTTAAATAATAAATAAATAAAAATAGCAATAAGGCACCTCGGGGGATTGTGGTATATCGCCAAAGGGGGAGATCAAGCTGATCCTAACTGTTATAGGCCTATTTCTATTTTTCCCCGTTTATCAAAAGTGTTGGAAAACTTGTCAATAATCAATTGACTGGCTTTCTTGATGTCTATAGTATTCTCTCTGGTATGCAATCTGTTTTTTTTTGTCTCAGCCACTGCCTGTCACCAAGGGAGTACCCCAAGGCTCAATCCTTACTTATTGTTTAAACAGAAAACACAGGAGATTGGTGGCACCTCCTAGTGGTTAAAGTGTTGGACTAGTAACCGGAAGGTTGCAAGTTCAAATCCCCGAGCTGACAAGGTACAAATCTGTCGTTCTGCCCCTGAACTGACAGTTAACCCACTGTTCCTAGGCCGTCACTGAAAATAAGAATTTGTTCTTAACTGACTTGCGTAGTTAAATAAAGGTAAAATACATTTGGGAGCTCGTGGTAATGGCTGGAAGCAGAATCAGTGGAATGGTATCAAATGCATCAAACACATAGTTTGATTCCATTCCAGACATTATTATGAGCCGTCCTCCCCTCAGCAGCCTCCACTGATATAACATTATCATAGTATTATAAAGAGAACATTGGTGAAAACTGTTAGTACAGAAATATCTGTACTATCCGATTTTCCTGACACCACACTCCGAGGGCCCTCACCTCCTCCCTGTAGGCCGTCTCGTCGCTGTTGGTAATCAAGCCTACCACTGTAGTGTCGTCTGCAAACTTGATGATTGAGTTGGAGGCGTGCATGGCCACGCAGTCATGGGTGAACAGGGAGTACAGGAGAGGGCTGAGAACGCACCCTTGTGGGGCCCCAGTGTTGAGGATCAGCGGGGTGGAGATGTTGTTTCCTACATTCACCACCTACGGGCCGGCCCTTTTGCAATGTAACGTTAGCTAATGCATTGGAGTCAGAAGGACAAAAATGAAAGCAACCTTTCCATTGGAAACAGGCTAAAAACAATCAAACATAGCCTCATATTTATCTCATTATAGCTAGCTAATACATCCGTGTGATATCCAAACAGCTAACTTTAGCTAGCTACTACTACTGGACAGTAGATGCTGTTAGCAACAACAACAAAAAACTGCATTCAACATTGCAAGGCGATGTAGCTAAGGTTATTTACTCACGTTTAGCGCAAGGGAATCGAAATCATCGTCAAGTATGTCCTCAAGAAGGGCATCTATCTATATCTTCGCTGTCCGTTTTTCTGGGTGTATCGTCAGTGGTGCTGACGGTGTGAAGCGAGGAACAGTTTTAGCAAGCTAACGTTACATAGCTAACTACGTGATTTAGCTAACATGCTTGATGAAATAACAATGCATTTTAGGAAGGCTGATACAATGTAAACGCCTGGGCATTACCAATCACAGGAGAAAAATATCACATTGTCGGCAGGATTCGAACCTGCGCGGGAAGATCCCAATGGATTTCTAGTCCATCGCCTTAACCACTCGGCCACGACAACTGCTGATGCTATTGAAGACAGAAACCGGTAATAGCCAACATAAAATTACAAATATATCAGACACTGACTGATATTATGTTTTAGCAAAACTCAAATTACGTTGGTAACCATTTTTTCCAGGCTGTATCATCACAACCGGCAGTGATTGATAGGCCCAGAGGGCAGCGCACAATTGGCCCTGCGTCATCCGTGTTTGGCAGGTGTAGGCCTTCATTGAAAATACGAATTTGTTCTTAACTGATTTGCCTAGTTAAATAATAAATAAATAAAAATAGCAATAAGGCACCTCGGGGGATTGTGGTATATCGCCAAAGGGGGAGATCAAGCTGATCCTAACTGTTATAGGCCTATTTCTATTTTTCCCCGTTTATCAAAAGTGTTGGAAAACTTGTCAATAATCAATTGACTGGCTTTCTTGATGTCTATAGTATTCTCTCTGGTATGCAATCTGTTTTTTTTTGTCTCAGCCACTGCCTGTCACCAAGGGAGTACCCCAAGGCTCAATCCTTACTTATTGTTTAAACAGAAAACACAGGAGATTGGTGGCACCTCCTAGTGGTTAAAGTGTTGGACTAGTAACCGGAAGGTTGCAAGTTCAAATCCCCGAGCTGAAAAGGTACAAATCTGTCGTTCTGCCCCTGAACTGACAGTTAACCCACTGTTCCTAGGCCGTCACTGAAAATAAGAATTTGTTCTTAACTGACTTGCGTAGTTAAATAAAGGTAAAATACATTTGGGAGCTCGTGGTAATGGCTGGAAGCAGAATCAGTGGAATGGTATCAAATGCATCAAACACATAGTTTGATTCCATTCCAGACATTATTATGAGCCGTCCTCCCCTCAGCAGCCTCCACTGATATAAAATTATCATAGTATTATAAAGAGAACATTGGTGAAAACTGTTAGTACAGAAATATCTGTACTATCCGACAGGATGCTCTCGATTGTGCAGTTGTAAAAGTTTGTGAGTGTTTTTGGTGACAAGCCAAATTTCTTCAGCCTCCTGAGGTTGAAAAGGCGCTGCTGCGCCTTCTTCACCACGCTGTGTGTCTGTGTGGGTGGACCATTTCAGTTTGTCCGTGATGTGTACGCCGAGGAACTTTCCACCTTCTCCACTACTGTCCCGTCGATATGGATAGGGGGCTTCTCCCTCTGCTGTTTCCTGAAGTCCACGATCATCTCCTTTGTTTTGTTGACATTGAGTGTGAGGTTATTTTCCTGACACCACACTCCGAGGGCCCTCACCTCCTCCCTGTAGGCCGTCTCGTCGCTGTTGGTAATCAAGCCTACCACTGTAGTGTCGTCTGCAAACTTGATGATTGAGTTGGAGGCGTGCATGGCCACGCAGTCATGGGTGAACAGGGAGTACAGGAGAGGGCTGAGAACGCACCCTTGTGGGGCCCCAGTGTTGAGGATCAGCGGGGTGGAGATGTTGTTTCCTACATTCACCACCTACGGGCCGGCCCTTTTGCAATGTAACGTTAGCTAATGCATTGGAGTCAGAAGGACAAAAATGAAAGCAACCTTTCCATTGGAAACAGGCTAAAAACAATCAAACATAGCCTCATATTTATCTCATTATAGCTAGCTAATACATCCGTGTGATATCCAAACAGCTAACTTTAGCTAGCTACTACTACTGGACAGTAGATGCTGTTAGCAACAACAACAAAAAACTGCATTCAACATTGCAAGGCGATGTAGCTAAGGTTATTTACTCACGTTTAGCGCAAGGGAATCGAAATCATCGTCAAGTATGTCCTCAAGAAGGACATCTATATCTTCGCTGTCCGTTTTTCTGGGTGTATCGTCAGTGGTGCTGACGGTGTGAAGCGAGGAACAGTTTTAGCAAGCTAACGTTACATAGCTAACTACGTGATTTAGCTAACATGCTTGATGAAATAACAATGCATTTTAGGAAGGCTGATACAATGTAAACGCCTGGGCATTACCAATCACAGGAGAAAAATATCACGTTGTCGGCAGGATTCGAACCTGCGCGGGAAGATCCCAATGGATTTCTAGTCCATCGCCTTAACCACTCGGCCACGACAACTGCTGCAGCTATTGAAGACAGAAACCGGTAATAGCCAACATAAAATTACAAATATATCAGACACTGACTGATATTATGTTTTAGCAAAACTCAAATTACGTTGGTAACCATTTTTTCCAGGCTGTATCATCACAACCGGCAGTGATTGATAGGCCCAGAGAGCAGCGCACAATTGGCCCTGCGTCATCCGTGTTTGGCAGGTGTAGGCCTTCATTGAAAATACGAATTTGTTCTTAACTGATTTGCCTAGTTAAATAATAAATAAATAAAAATAGCAATAAGGCACCTCGGGGGATTGTGGTATATCGCCAAAGGGGGAGATCAAGCTGATCCTAACTGTTATAGGCCTATTTCTATTTTTCCCCGTTTATCAAAAGTGTTGGAAAACTTGTCAATAATCAATTGACTGGCTTTCTTGATGTCTATAGTATTCTCTCTGGTATGCAATCTGTTTTTTTTTGTCTCAGCCACTGCCTGTCACCGAGGGAGTACCCCAAGGCTCAATCCTTACTTATTGTTTAAACAGAAAACACAGGAGATTGGTGGCACCTCCTAGTGGTTAAAGTGTTGGACTAGTAACCGGAAGGTTGCAAGTTCAAATCCCCGAGCTGACAAGGTACAAATCTGTCGTTCTGCCCCTGAACTGACAGTTAACCCACTGTTCCTAGGCCGTCACTGAAAATAAGAATTTGTTCTTAACTGACTTGCGTAGTTAAATAAAGGTAAAATACATTTGGGAGCTCGTGGTAATGGCTGGAAGCAGAATCAGTGGAATGGTATCAAATGCATCAAACACATAGTTTGATTCCATTCCAGACATTATTATGAGCCGTCCTCCCCTCAGCAGCCTCCACTGATATAACATTATCATAGTATTATAAAGAGAACATTGGTGAAAACTGTTAGTACAGAAATATCTGTACTATCCGATTTTCCTGACACCACACTCCGAGGGCCCTCACCTCCTCCCTGTAGGCCGTCTCGTCGCTGTTGGTAATCAAGCCTACCACTGTAGTGTCGTCTGCAAACTTGATGATTGAGTTGGAGGCGTGCATGGCCACGCAGTCATGGGTGAACAGGGAGTACAGGAGAGGGCTGAGAACGCACCCTTGTGGGGCCCCAGTGTTGAGGATCAGCGGGGTGGAGATGTTGTTTCCTACATTCACCACCTACGGGCCGGCCCTTTTGCAATGTAACGTTAGCTAATGCATTGGAGTCAGAAGGACAAAAATGAAAGCAACCTTTCCATTGGAAACAGGCTAAAAACAATCAAACATAGCCTCATATTTATCTCATTATAGCTAGCTAATACAGCCGTGTGATATCCAAACAGCTAACTTTAGCTAGCTACTACTACTGGACAGTAGATGCTGTTAGCAACAACAACAAAAAACTGCATTCAACATTGCAAGGCGATGTAGCTAAGGTTATTTACTCACGTTTAGCGCAAGGGAATCGAAATCATCGTCAAGTATGTCCTCAAGAAGGGCATCTATCTATATCTTCGCTGTCCGTTTTTCTGGGTGTATCGTCAGTGGTGCTGACGGTGTGAAGCGAGGAACAGTTTTAGCAAGCTAACGTTACATAGCTAACTACGTGATTTAGCTAACATGCTTGATGAAATAACAATGCATTTTAGGAAGGCTGATACAATGTAAACGCCTGGGCATTACCAATCACAGGAGAAAAATATCACGTTGTCGGCAGGATTCGAACCTGCGCGGGAAGATCCCAATGGATTTCTAGTCCATCGCCTTAACCACTCGGCCACGACAACTGCTGATGCTATTGAAGACAGAAACCGGTAATAGCCAACATAAAATTACAAATATATCAGACACTGACTGATATCATGTTTTAGCAAAACTCAAATTACGTTGGTAACCATTTTTTCCAGGCTGTATCATCACAACCGGCAGTGATTGATAGGCCCAGAGGGCAGCGCACAATTGGCCCTGCGTCATCCGTGTTTGGCAGGTGTAGGCCTTCATTGAAAATACGAATTTGTTCTTAACTGATTTGCCTAGTTAAATAATAAATAAATAAAAATAGCAATAAGGCACCTCGGGGGATTGTGGTATATCGCCAAAGGGGGAGATCAAGCTGATCCTAACTGTTATAGGCCTATTTCTATTTTTCCCCGTTTATCAAAAGTGTTGGAAAACTTGTCAATAATCAATTGACTGGCTTTCTTGATGTCTATAGTATTCTCTCTGGTATGCAATCTGTTTTTTTTTGTCTCAGCCACTGCCTGTCACCAAGGGAGTACCCCAAGGCTCAATCCTTACTTATTGTTTAAACAGAAAACACAGGAGATTGGTGGCACCTCCTAGTGGTTAAAGTGTTGGACTAGTAACCGGAAGGTTGCAAGTTCAAATCCCCGAGCTGACAAGGTACAAATCTGTCGTTCTGCCCCTGAACTGACAGTTAACCCACTGTTCCTAGGCCGTCACTGAAAATAAGAATTTGTTCTTAACTGACTTGCGTAGTTAAATAAAGGTAAAATAGATTTGGGAGCTCGTGGTAATGGCTGGAAGCAGAATCAGTGGAATGGTATCAAATGCATCAAACACATAGTTTGATTCCATTCCAGACATTATTATGAGCCGTCCTCCCCTCAGCAGCCTCCACTGATATAAAATTATCATAGTATTATAAAGAGAACATTGGTGAAAACTGTTAGTACAGAAATATCTGTACTATCCGACAGGATGCTCTCGATTGTGCAGTTGTAAAAGTTTGTGAGTGTTTTTGGTGACAAGCCAAATTTCTTCAGCCTCCTGAGGTTGAAAAGGCGCTGCTGCGCCTTCTTCACCACGCTGTGTGTCTGTGTGGGTGGACCATTTCAGTTTGTCCGTGATGTGTACGCCGAGGAACTTTCCACCTTCTCCACTACTGTCCCGTCGATATGGATAGGGGGCTTCTCCCTCTGCTGTTTCCTGAAGTCCACGATCATCTCCTTTGTTTTGTTGACATTGAGTGTGAGGTTATTTTCCTGACACCACACTCCGAGGGCCCTCACCTCCTCCCTGTAGGCCGTCTCGTCGCTGTTGGTAATCAAGCCTACCACTGTAGTGTCGTCTGCAAACTTGATGATTGAGTTGGAGGCGTGCATGGCCACGCAGTCATGGGTGAACAGGGAGTACAGGAGAGGGCTGAGAACGCACCCTTGTGGGGCCCCAGTGTTGAGGATCAGCGGGGTGGAGATGTTGTTTCCTACATTCACCACCTACGGGCCGGCCCTTTTGCAATGTAACGTTAGCTAATGCATTGGAGTCAGAAGGACAAAAATGAAAGCAACCTTTCCATTGGAAACAGGCTAAAAACAATCAAACATAGCCTCATATTTATCTCATTATAGCTAGCTAATACATCCGTGTGATATCCAAACAGCTAACTTTAGCTAGCTACTACTACTGGACAGTAGATGCTGTTAGCAACAACAACAAAAAACTGCATTCAACATTGCAAGGCGATGTAGCTAAGGTTATTTACTCACGTTTAGCGCAAGGGAATCGAAATCATCGTCAAGTATGTCCTCAAGAAGGGCATCTATCTATATCTTCGCTGTCCGTTTTTCTGGGTGTATCGTCAGTGGTGCTGACGGTGTGAAGCGAGGAACAGTTTCAGCAAGCTAACGTTACATAGCTAACTACGTGATTTAGCTAACATGCTTGATGAAATAACAATGCATTTTAGGAAGGCTGATACAATGTAAACGCCTGGGCATTACCAATCACAGGAGAAAAATATCACGTTGTCGGCAGGATTCGAACCTGCGCGGGAAGATCCCAATGGATTTCTAGTCCATCGCCTTAACCACTCGGCCACGACAACTGCTGATGCTATTGAAGACAGAAACCGGTAATAGCCAACATAAAATTACAAATATATCAGACACTGACTGATATCATGTTTTAGCAAAACTCAAATTACGTTGGTAACCATTTTTTCCAGGCTGTATCATCACAACCGGCAGTGATTGATAGGCCCAGAGGGCAGCGCACAATTGGCCCTGCGTCATCCGTGTTTGGCAGGTGTAGGCCTTCATTGAAAATACGAATTTGTTCTTAACTGATTTGCCTAGTTAAATAATAAATAAATAAAAATAGCAATAAGGCACCTCGGGGGATTGTGGTATATCGCCAAAGGGGGAGATCAAGCTGATCCTAACTGTTATAGGCCTATTTCTATTTTTCCCCGTTTATCAAAAGTGTTGGAAAACTTGTCAATAATCAATTGACTGGCTTTCTTGATGTCTATAGTATTCTCTCTGGTATGCAATCTGTTTTTTTTTGTCTCAGCCACTGCCTGTCACCAAGGGAGTACCCCAAGGCTCAATCCTTACTTATTGTTTAAACAGAAAACACAGGAGATTGGTGGCACCTCCTAGTGGTTAAAGTGTTGGACTAGTAACCGGAAGGTTGCAAGTTCAAATCCCCGAGCTGACAAGGTACAAATCTGTCGTTCTGCCCCTGAACTGACAGTTAACCCACTGTTCCTAGGCCGTCACTGAAAATAAGAATTTGTTCTTAACTGACTTGCGTAGTTAAATAAAGGTAAAATAGATTTGGGAGCTCGTGGTAATGGCTGGAAGCAGAATCAGTGGAATGGTATCAAATGCATCAAACACATAGTTTGATTCCATTCCAGACATTATTATGAGCCGTCCTCCCCTCAGCAGCCTCCACTGATATAAAATTATCATAGTATTATAAAGAGAACATTGGTGAAAACTGTTAGTACAGAAATATCTGTACTATCCGACAGGATGCTCTCGATTGTGCAGTTGTAAAAGTTTGTGAGTGTTTTTGGTGACAAGCCAAATTTCTTCAGCCTCCTGAGGTTGAAAAGGCGCTGCTGCGCCTTCTTCACCACGCTGTGTGTCTGTGTGGGTGGACCATTTCAGTTTGTCCGTGATGTGTACGCCGAGGAACTTTCCACCTTCTCCACTACTGTCCCGTCGATATGGATAGGGGGCTTCTCCCTCTGCTGTTTCCTGAAGTCCACGATCATCTCCTTTGTTTTGTTGACATTGAGTGTGAGGTTATTTTCCTGACACCACACTCCGAGGGCCCTCACCTCCTCCCTGTAGGCCGTCTCGTCGCTGTTGGTAATCAAGCCTACCACTGTAGTGTCGTCTGCAAACTTGATGATTGAGTTGGAGGCGTGCATGGCCACGCAGTCATGGGTGAACAGGGAGTACAGGAGAGGGCTGAGAACGCACCCTTGTGGGGCCCCAGTGTTGAGGATCAGCGGGGTGGAGATGTTGTTTCCTACATTCACCACCTACAGGCCGGCCCTTTTGCAATGTAACGTTAGCTAATGCATTGGAGTCAGAAGGACAAAAATGAAAGCAACCTTTCCATTGGAAACAGGCTAAAAACAATCAAACATAGCCTCATATTTATCTCATTATAGCTAGCTAATACATCCGTGTGATATCCAAACAGCTAACTTTAGCTAGCTACTACTACTGGACAGTAGATGCTGTTAGCAACAACAACAAAAAACTGCATTCAACATTGCAAGGCGATGTAGCTAAGGTTATTTACTCACGTTTAGCGCAAGGGAATCGAAATCATCGTCAAGTATGTCCTCAAGAAGGGCATCTATCTATATCTTCGCTGTCCGTTTTTCTGGGTGTATCGTCAGTGGTGCTGACGGTGTGAAGCGAGGAACAGTTTCAGCAAGCTAACGTTACATAGCTAACTACGTGATTTAGCTAACATGCTTGATGAAATAACAATGCATTTTAGGAAGGCTGATACAATGTAAACGCCTGGGCATTACCAATCACAGGAGAAAAATATCACGTTGTCGGCAGGATTCGAACCTGCGCGGGAAGATCCCAATGGATTTCTAGTCCATCGCCTTAACCACTCGGCCACGACAACTGCTGATGCTATTGAAGACAGAAACCGGTAATAGCCAACATAAAATTACAAATATATCAGACACTGACTGATATTATGTTTTAGCAAAACTCAAATTACGTTGGTAACCATTTTTTCCAGGCTGTATCATCACAACCGGCAGTGATTGATAGGCCCAGAGGGCAGCGCACAATTGGCCCTGCGTCATCCGTGTTTGGCAGGTGTAGGCCTTCATTGAAAATACGAATTTGTTCTTAACTGATTTGCCTAGTTAAATAATAAATAAATAAAAATAGCAATAAGGCACCTCGGGGGATTGTGGTATATCGCCAAAGGGGGAGATCAAGCTGATCCTAACTGTTATAGGCCTATTTCTATTTTTCCCCGTTTATCAAAAGTGTTGGAAAACTTGTCAATAATCAATTGACTGGCTTTCTTGATGTCTATAGTATTCTCTCTGGTATGCAATCTGTTTTTTTTGTCTCAGCCACTGCCTGTCACCAAGGGAGTACCCCAAGGCTCAATCCTTACTTATTGTTTAAACAGAAAACACAGGAGATTGGTGGCACCTCCTAGTGGTTAAAGTGTTGGACTAGTAACCGGAAGGTTGCAAGTTCAAATCCCCGAGCTGACAAGGTACAAATCTGTCGTTCTGCCCCTGAACTGACAGTTAACCCACTGTTCCTAGGCCGTCACTGAAAATAAGAATTTGTTCTTAACTGACTTGCGTAGTTAAATAAAGGTAAAATACATTTGGGAGCTCGTGGTAATGGCTGGAAGCAGAATCAGTGGAATGGTATCAAATGCATCAAACACATAGTTTGATTCCATTCCAGACATTATTATGAGCCGTCCTCCCCTCAGCAGCCTCCACTGATATAACATTATCATAGTATTATAAAGAGAACATTGGTGAAAACTGTTAGTGCAGAAATATCTGTACTATCCGACAGGATGCTCTCGATTGTGCAGTTGTAAAAGTTTGTGAGTGTTTTTGGTGACAAGCCAAATTTCTTCAGCCTCCTGAGGTTGAAAAGGCGCTGCTGCGCCTTCTTCACCACGCTATGTGTCTGTGTGGGTGGACCATTTCAGTTTGTCCGTGATGTGTACGCCGAGGAACTTTCCACCTTCTCCACTACTGTCCCGTCGATATGGATAGGGGGCTTCTCCCTCTGCTGTTTCCTGAAGTCCACGATCATCTCCTTTGTTTTGTTGACATTGAGTGTGAGGTTATTTTCCTGACACCACACTCCGAGGGCCCTCACCTCCTCCCTGTAGGCCGTCTCGTCGCTGTTGGTAATCAAGCCTACCACTGTAGTGTCGTCTGCAAACTTGATGATTGAGTTGGAGGCGTGCATGGCCACGCAGTCATGGGTGAACAGGGAGTACAGGAGAGGGCTGAGAACGCACCCTTGTGGGGCCCCAGTGTTGAGGATCAGCGGGGTGGAGATGTTGTTTCCTACATTCACCACCTACGGGCCGGCCCTTTTGCAATGTAACGTTAGCTAAAGCATTGTAGTCAGAAGGACAAAAATGAAAGCAACCTTTCCATTGGAAACAGGCTAAAAACAATCAAACATAGCCTCATATTTATCTCATTATAGCTAGCTAATACATCCGTGTGATATCCAAACAGCTAACTTTAGCTAGCTACTACTACTGGACAGTAGATGCTGTTAGCAACAACAACAAAAAACTGCATTCAACATTGCAAGGCGATGTAGCTAAGGTTATTTACTCACGTTTAGCGCAAGGGAATCGAAATCATCGTCAAGTATGTCCTCAAGAAGGGCATCTATATCTTCGCTGTCCGTTTTTCTGGGTGTATCGTCAGTGGTGCTGACGGTGTGAAGCGAGGAACAGTTTTAGCAAGCTAACGTTACATAGCTAACTACGTGATTTAGCTAACATGCTTGATGAAATAACAATGCATTTTAGGAAGGCTGATACAATGTAAACGCCTGGGCATTACCAATCACAGGAGAAAAATATCACGTTGTCGGCAGGATTCGAACCTGCGCGGGAAGATCCCAATGGATTTCTAGTCCATCGCCTTAACCACTCGGCCACGACAACTGCTGATGCTATTGAAGACAGAAACCGGTAATAGCCAACATAAAATTACAAATATATCAGACACTGACTGATATTATGTTTTAGCAAAACTCAAATTACGTTGGTAACCATTTTTTCCAGGCTGTATCATCACAACCGGCAGTGATTGATAGGCCCAGAGGGCAGCGCACAATTGGCCCTGCGTCATCCGTGTTTGGCAGGTGTAGGCCTTCATTGAAAATACGAATTTGTTCTTAACTGATTTGCCTAGTTAAATAATAAATAAATAAAAATAGCAATAAGGCACCTCGGGGGATTGTGGTATATCGCCAAAGGGGAGATCAAGCTGATCCTAACTGTTATAGGCCTATTTCTATTTTTCCCCGTTTATCAAAAGTGTTGGAAAACTTGTCAATAATCAATTGACTGGCTTTCTTGATGTCTATAGTATTCTCTCTGGTATGCAATCTGTTTTTTTTTGTCTCAGCCACTGCCTGTCACCAAGGGAGTACCCCAAGGCTCAATCCTTACTTATTGTTTAAACAGAAAACACAGGAGATTGGTGGCACCTCCTAGTGGTTAAAGTGTTGGACTAGTAACCGGAAGGTTGCAAGTTCAAATCCCCGAGCTGACAAGGTACAAATCTGTCGTTCTGCCCCTGAACTGACAGTTAACCCACTGTTCCTAGGCCGTCACTGAAAATAAGAATTTGTTCTTAACTGACTTGCGTAGTTAAATAAAGGTAAAATACATTTGGGAGCTCGTGGTAATGGCTGGAAGCGGAATCAGTGGAATGGTATCAAATGCATCAAACACATAGTTTGATTCCATTCCAGACATTATTATGAGCCGTCCTCCCCTCAGCAGCCTCCACTGATATAACATTATCATAGTATTATAAAGAGAACATTGGTGAAAACTGTTAGTACAGAAATATCTGTACTATCCGACAGGATGCTCTCGATTGTGCAGTTGTAAAAGTTTGTGAGTGTTTTTGGTGACAAGCCAAATTTCTTCAGCCTCCTGAGGTTGAAAAGGCGCTGCTGCGCCTTCTTCACCACGCTGTGTGTCTGTGTGGGTGGACCATTTCAGTTTGTCCGTGATGTGTACGCCGAGGAACTTTCCACCTTCTCCACTACTGTCCCGTCGATATGGATAGGGGGCTTCTCCCTCTGCTGTTTCCTGAAGTCCACGATCATCTCCTTTGTTTTGTTGACATTGAGTGTGAGGTTATTTTCCTGACACCACACTCCGAGGGCCCTCACCTCCTCCCTGTAGGCCGTCTCGTCGCTGTTGGTAATCAAGCCTACCACTGTAGTGTCGTCTGCAAACTTGATGATTGAGTTGGAGGCGTGCATGGCCACGCAGTCATGGGTGAACAGGGAGTACAGGAGAGGGCTGAGAACGCACCCTTGTGGGGCCCCAGTGTTGAGGATCAGCGGGGTGGAGATGTTGTTTCCTACATTCACCACCTACGGGCCGGCCCTTTTGCAATGTAACGTTAGCTAATGCATTGGAGTCAGAAGGACAAAAATGAAAGCAACCTTTCCATTGGAAACAGGCTAAAAACAATCAAACATAGCCTCATATTTATCTCATTATAGCTAGCTAATACATCCGTGTGATATCCAAACAGCTAACTTTAGCTAGCTACTACTACTGGACAGTAGATGCTGTTAGCAACAACAACAAAAAACTGCATTCAACATTGCAAGGCGATGTAGCTAAGGTTATTTACTCACGTTTAGCGCAAGGGAATCGAAATCATCGTCAAGTATGTCCTCAAGAAGGGCATCTATCTATATCTTCGCTGTCCGTTTTTCTGGGTGTATCGTCAGTGGTGCTGACGGTGTGAAGCGAGGAACAGTTTTAGCAAGCTAACGTTACATAGCTAACTACGTGATTTAGCTAACATGCTTGATGAAATAACAATGCATTTTAGGAAGGCTGATACAATGTAAACGCCTGGGCATTACCAATCACAGGAGAAAAATATCACGTTGTCGGCAGGATTCGAACCTGCGCGGGAAGATCCCAATGGATTTCTAGTCCATCACCTTAACCACTCGGCCACGACAACTGCTGATGCTATTGAAGACAGAAACCGGTAATAGCCAACATAAAATTACAAATATATCAGACACTGACTGATATTATGTTTTAGCAAAACTCAAATTACGTTGGTAACCATTTTTTCCAGGCTGTATCATCACAACCGGCAGTGATTGATAGGCCCAGAGGGCAGCGCACAATTGGCCCTGCGTCATCCGTGTTTGGCAGGTGTAGGCCTTCATTGAAAATACGAATTTGTTCTTAACTGATTTGCCTAGTTAAATAATAAATAAATAAAAATAGCAATAAGGCACCTCGGGGGATTGTGGTATATCGCCAAAGGGGAGATCAAGCTGATCCTAACTGTTATAGGCCTATTTCTATTTTTCCCCGTTTATCAAAAGTGTTGGAAAACTTGTCAATAATCAATTGACTGGCTTTCTTGATGTCTATAGTATTCTCTCTGGTATGCAATCTGTTTTTTTTTGTCTCAGCCACTGCCTGTCACCAAGGGAGTACCCCAAGGCTCAATCCTTACTTATTGTTTAAACAGAAAACACAGGAGATTGGTGGCACCTCCTAGTGGTTAAAGTGTTGGACTAGTAACCGGAAGGTTGCAAGTTCAAATCCCCGAGCTGACAAGGTACAAATCTGTCGTTCTGCCCCTGAACTGACAGTTAACCCACTGTTCCTAGGCCGTCACTGAAAATAAGAATTTGTTCTTAACTGACTTGCGTAGTTAAATAAAGGTAAAATACATTTGGGAGGAGGAGCTCGTGGTAATGGCTGGAAGCGGAATCAGTGGAATGGTATCAAATGCATCAAACACATAGTTTGATTCCATTCCAGACATTATTATGAGCCGTCCTCCCCTCAGCAGCCTCCACTGATATAACATTATCATAGTATTATAAAGAGAACATTGGTGAAAACTGTTAGTACAGAAATATCTGTACTATCCGACAGGATGCTCTCGATTGTGCAGTTGTAAAAGTTTGTGAGTGTTTTTGGTGACAAGCCAAATTTCTTCAGCCTCCTGAGGTTGAAAAGGCGCTGCTGCGCCTTCTTCACCACGCTGTGTGTCTGTGTGGGTGGACCATTTCAGTTTGTCCGTGATGTGTACGCCGAGGAACTTTCCACCTTCTCCACTACTGTCCCGTCGATATGGATAGGGGGCTTCTCCCTCTGCTGTTTCCTGAAGTCCACGATCATCTCCTTTGTTTTGTTGACATTGAGTGTGAGGTTATTTTCCTGACACCACACTCCGAGGGCCCTCACCTCCTCCCTGTAGGCCGTCTCGTCGCTGTTGGTAATCAAGCCTACCACTGTAGTGTCGTCTGCAAACTTGATGATTGAGTTGGAGGCGTGCATGGCCACGCAGTCATGGGTGAACAGGGAGTACAGGAGAGGGCTGAGAACGCACCCTTGTGGGGCCCCAGTGTTGAGGATCAGCGGGGTGGAGATGTTGTTTCCTACATTCACCACCTACGGGCCGGCCCTTTTGCAATGTAACGTTAGCTAATGCATTGGAGTCAGAAGGACAAAAATGAAAGCAACCTTTCCATTGGAAACAGGCTAAAAACAATCAAACATAGCCTCATATTTATCTCATTATAGCTAGCTAATACATCCGTGTGATATCCAAACAGCTAACTTTAGCTAGCTACTACTACTGGACAGTAGATGCTGTTAGCAACAACAACAAAAAACTGCATTCAACATTGCAAGGCGATGTAGCTAAGGTTATTTACTCACGTTTAGCGCAAGGGAATCGAAATCATCGTCAAGTATGTCCTCAAGAAGGGCATCTATCTATATCTTCGCTGTCCGTTTTTCTGGGTGTATCGTCAGTGGTGCTGACGGTGTGAAGCGAGGAACAGTTTTAGCAAGCTAACGTTACATAGCTAACTACGTGATTTAGCTAACATGCTTGATGAAATAACAATGCATTTTAGGAAGGCTGATACAATGTAAACGCCTGGGCATTACCAATCACAGGAGAAAAATATCACGTTGTAGGCAGGATTCGAACCTGCGCGGGAAGATCCCAATGGATTTCTAGTCCATCACCTTAACCACTCGGCCACGACAACTGCTGATGCTATTGAAGACAGAAACCGGTAATAGCCAACATAAAATTACAAATATATCAGACACTGACTGATATTATGTTTTAGCAAAACTCAAATTACGTTGGTAACCATTTTTTCCAGGCTGTATCATCACAACCGGCAGTGATTGATAGGCCCAGAGGGCAGCGCACAATTGGCCCTGCGTCATCCGTGTTTGGCAGGTGTAGGCCTTCATTGAAAATACGAATTTGTTCTTAACTGATTTGCCTAGTTAAATAATAAATAAATAAAAATAGCAATAAGGCACCTCGGGGGATTGTGGTATATCGCCAAAGGGGGAGATCAAGCTGATCCTAACTGTTATAGGCCTATTTCTATTTTTCCCCGTTTATCAAAAGTGTTGGAAAACTTGTCAATAATCAATTGACTGGCTTTCTTGATGTCTATAGTATTCTCTCTGGTATGCAATCTGTTTTTTTTTTGTCTCAGCCACTGCCTGTCACCAAGGGAGTACCCCAAGGCTCAACCCTTACTTATTGTTTAAACAGAAAACACAGGAGATTGGTGGCACCTCCTAGTGGTTAAAGCGTTGGACTAGTAACCGGAAGGTTGCAAGTTCAAATCCCCGAACTGACAAGGTACAAATCTTTCGTTCTGCCCCTGAACTGACAGTTAACCCACTGTTCCTAGGCCGTCACTGAAAATAAGAATTTCTTCTTAACTGACTTGCGTAGTTAAATAAAGGTAAAATACATTTGGGAGGAGGAGCTCGTGGTAATGGCTGGAAGCGGAATCAGTGGAATGGTATCAAATGCATCAAACACATAGTTTGATTCCATTCCAGACATTATTATGAGCCGTCCTCCCCTCAGCAGCCTCCACTGATATAACATTATCATAGTATTATAAAGAGAACATTGGTGAAAACTGTTAGTACAGAAATATCTGTACTATCCGACAGGATGCTCTCGATTGTGCAGTTGTAAAAGTTTGTGAGTGTTTTTGGTGACAAGCCAAATTTCTTCAGCCTCCTGAGGTTGAAAAGGCGCTGCTGCGCCTTCTTCACCACGCTATGTGTCTGTGTGGGTGGACCATTTCAGTTTGTCCGTGATGTGTACGCCGAGGAACTTTCCACCTTCTCCACTACTGTCCCGTCGATATGGATAGGGGGCTTCTCCCTCTGCTGTTTCCTGAAGTCCACGATCATCTCCTTTGTTTTGTTGACATTGAGTGTGAGGTTATTTTCCTGACACCACACTCCGAGGGCCCTCACCTCCTCCCTGTAGGCCGTCTCGTCGCTGTTGGTAATCAAGCCTACCACTGTAGTGTCGTCTGCAAACTTGATGATTGAGTTGGAGGCGTGCATGGCCACGCAGTCATGGGTGAACAGGGAGTACAGGAGAGGGCTGAGAACGCACCCTTGTGGGGCCCCAGTGTTGAGGATCAGCGGGGTGGAGATGTTGTTTCCTACATTCACCACCTACGGGCCGGCCCTTTTGCAATGTAACGTTAGCTAAAGCATTGTAGTCAGAAGGACAAAAATGAAAGCAACCTTTCCATTGGAAACAGGCTAAAAACAATCAAACATAGCCTCATATTTATCTCATTATAGCTAGCTAATACATCCGTGTGATATCCAAACAGCTAACTTTAGCTAGCTACTACTACTGGACAGTAGATGCTGTTAGCAACAACAACAAAAAACTGCATTCAACATTGCAAGGCGATGTAGCTAAGGTTATTTACTCACGTTTAGCGCAAGGGAATCGAAATCATCGTCAAGTATGTCCTCAAGAAGGGCATCTATATCTTCGCTGTCCGTTTTTCTGGGTGTATCGTCAGTGGTGCTGACGGTGTGAAGCGAGGAACAGTTTTAGCAAGCTAACGTTACATAGCTAACTACGTGATTTAGCTAACATGCTTGATGAAATAACAATGCATTTTAGGAAGGCTGATACAATGTAAGCGCCTGGGCATTACCAATCACAGGAGAAAAATATCACGTTGTCGGCAGGAGTCAAACCTGCGCGGGAAGATCCCAATGGATTTCTAGTCCATCGCCTTAACCACTCGGCCACGACAACTGCTGATGCTATTGAAGACAGAAACCGGTAATAGCCAACATAAAATTACAAATATATCAGACACTGACTGATATTATGTTTTAGCAAAACTCAAATTACGTTGGTAACCATTTTTTCCAGGCTGTATCATCACAACCGGCAGTGATTGATAGGCCCAGAGGGCAGCGCACAATTGGCCCTGCGTCATCCGTGTTTGGCAGGTGTAGGCCTTCATTGAAAATACGAATTTGTTCTTAACTGATTTGCCTAGTTAAATAATAAATAAATAAAAATAGCAATAAGGCACCTCGGGGGATTGTGGTATATCGCCAAAGGGGGAGATCAAGCTGATCCTAACTGTTATAGGCCTATTTCTATTTTTCCCCGTTTATCAAAAGTGTTGGAAAACTTGTCAATAATCAATTGACTGGCTTTCTTGATGTCTATAGTATTCTCTCTGGTATGCAATCTGTTTTTTTTTGTCTCAGCCACTGCCTGTCACCAAGGGAGTACCCCAAGGCTCAAGCCTTACTTATTGTTCAAACAGAAAACACAGGAGATTGGTGGCACCTCCTAGTGGTTGAAGTGTTGGACTAGTAACCGGAAGGTTGCAAGTTCAAATCCCCGAGCTGACAAGGTACAAATCTGTCGTTCTGCCCCTGAACTGACAGTTAACCCACTGTTCCTAGGCCGTCACTGAAAATAAGAATTTGTTCTTAACTGACTTGCGTAGTTAAATAAAGGTAAAATACATTTGGGAGGAGGAGCTCGTGGTAATGGCTGGAAGCGGAATCAGTGGAATGGTATCAAATGCATCAAACACATAGTTTGATTCCATTCCAGACATTATTATGAGCCGTCCTCCCCTCAGCAGCCTCCACTGATATAACATTATCATAGTATTATAAAGAGAACATTGGTGAAAACTGTTAGTACAGAATTATCTGTACTATCCGACAGGATGCTCTCGATTGTGCAGTTGTAAAAGTTTGTGAGTGTTTTTGGTGACAAGCCAAATTTCTTCAGCCTCCTGAGGTTGAAAAGGCGCTGCTGCGCCTTCTTCACCACGCTGTGTGTCTGTGTGGGTGGACCATTTCAGTTTGTCCGTGATGTGTACGCCGAGGAACTTTCCACCTTCTCCACTACTGTCCCGTCGATATGGATAGGGGGCTTCTCCCTCTGCTGTTTCCTGAAGTCCACGATCATCTCCTTTGTTTTGTTGACATTGAGTGTGAGGTTATTTTCCTGACACCACACACCACACTCCGAATAATCAATTGACTGGCTTTCTTGATGTCTATAGTATTCTCTCTGGTATGCAATCTGTTTTTTTTGTCTCAGCCACTGCCTGTCAACAAGGGAGGCTCAATCCTTACTTATTGTTTAAACAGAAAACACAGGAGATTGGTGGCACCTCCTAGTGGTTAAAGCGTTGGACTAGTAACCGGAAGGTTGCAAGTTCAAATCCCCGAACTGACAAGGTACAAATCTTTCGTTCTGCCCCTGAACTGACAGTTAACCCACTGTTCCTAGGCCGTCACTGAAAATAAGAATTTGTTCTTAACTGACTTGCGTAGTTAAATAAAGGTAAAATACATTTGGGAGGAGGAGCTCGTGGTAATGGCTGGAAGCGGAATCAGTGGAATGGTATCAAATGCATCAAACACATAGTTTGATTCCATTCCAGACATTATTATGAGCCGTCCTCCCCTCAGCAGCCTCCACTGATATAACATTATCATAGTATTATAAAGAGAACATTGGTGAAAACTGTTAGTACAGAAATATCTGTACTATCCGACAGGATGCTCTCGATTGTGCAGTTGTAAAAGTTTGTGAGTGTTTTTGGTGACAAGCCAAATTTCTTCAGCCTCCTGAGGTTGAAAAGGCGCTGCTGCGCCTTCTTCACCACGCTGTGTGTCTGTGTGGGTGGACCATTTCAGTTTGTCCGTGATGTGTACGCCGAGGAACTTTCCACCTTCTCCACTACTGTCCCGTCGATATGGATAGGGGGCTTCTCCCTCTGCTGTTTCCTGAAGTCCACGATCATCTCCTTTGTTTTGTTGACATTGAGTGTGAGGTTATTTTCCTGACACCACACTCCGAGGGCCCTCACCTCCTCCCTGTAGGCCGTCTCGTCGCTGTTGGTAATCAAGCCTACCACTGTAGTGTCGTCTGCAAACTTGATGATTGAGTTGGAGGCGTGCATGGCCACGCAGTCATGGGTGAACAGGGAGTACAGGAGAGGGCTGAGAACGCACCCTTGTGGGGCCCCAGTGTTGAGGATCAGCGGGGTGGAGATGTTGTTTCCTACATTCACCACCTACGGGCCGGCCCTTTTGCAATGTAACGTTAGCTAATGCATTGGAGTCAGAAGGACAAAAATGAAAGCAACCTTTCCATTGGAAACAGGCTAAAAACAATCAAACATAGCCTCATATTTATCTCATTATAGCTAGCTAATACATCCGTGTGATATCCAAACAGCTAACTTTAGCTAGCTACTACTACTGGACAGTAGATGCTGTTAGCAACAACAACAAAAAACTGCATTCAACATTGCAAGGCGATGTAGCTAAGGTTATTTACTCACGTTTAGCGCAAGGGAATCGAAATCATCGTCAAGTATGTCCTCAAGAAGGGCATCTATCTATATCTTCGCTGTCCGTTTTTCTGGGTGTATCGTCAGTGGTGCTGACGGTGTGAAGCGAGGAACAGTTTTAGCAAGCTAACGTTACATAGCTAACTACGTGATTTAGCTAACATGCTTGATGAAATAACAATGCATTTTAGGAAGGCTGATACAATGTAAACGCCTGGGCATTACCAATCACAGGAGAAAAATATCACGTTGTCGGCAGGATTCGAACCTGCGCGGGAAGATCCCAATAGATTTCTAGTCCATCGCCTTAACCACTCGGCCACGACAACTGCTGATGCTATTGAAGACAGAAACCGGTAATAGCCAACATAAAATTACAAATATATCAGACACTGACTGATATTATGTTTTAGCAAAACTCAAATTACGTTGGTAACCATTTTTTCCAGGCTGTATCATCACAACCGGCAGTGATTGATAGGCCCAGAGGGCAGCGCACAATTGGCCCTGCGTCATCCGTGTTTGGCAGGTGTAGGCCTTCATTGAAAATACGAATTTGTTCTTAACTGATTTGCCTAGTTAAATAATAAATAAATAAAAATAGCAATAAGGCACCTCGGGGGATTGTGGTATATCGCCAAAGGGGGAGATCAAGCTGATCCTAACTGTTATAGGCCTATTTCTATTTTTCCCCGTTTATCAAAAGTGTTGGAAAACTTGTCAATAATCAATTGACTGGCTTTCTTGATGTCTATAGTATTCTCTCTGGTATGCAATCTGTTTTTTTTTTTGTCTCAGCCACTGCCTGTCACCAAGGGAGTACCCCAAGGCTCAACCCTTACTTATTGTTTAAACAGAAAACACAGGAGATTGGTGGCACCTCCTAGTGGTTAAAGCGTTGGACTAGTAACCGGAAGGTTGCAAGTTCAAATCCCCGAACTGACAAGGTACAAATCTTTCGTTCTGCCCCTGAACTGACAGTTAACCCACTGTTCCTAGGCCGTCACTGAAAATAAGAATTTGTTCTTAACTGACTTGCGTAGTTAAATAAAGGTAAAATACATTTGGGAGGAGGAGCTCGTGGTAATGGCTGGAAGCGGAATCAGTGGAATGGTATCAAATGCATCAAACACATAGTTTGATTCCATTCCAGACATTATTATGAGCCGTCCTCCCCTCAGCAGCCTCCACTGATATAACATTATCATAGTATTATAAAGAGAACATTGGTGAAAACTGTTAGTACAGAAATATCTGTACTATCCGACAGGATGCTCTCGATTGTGCAGTTGTAAAAGTTTGTGAGTGTTTTTGGTGACAAGCCAAATTTCTTCAGCCTCCTGAGGTTGAAAAGGCGCTGCTGCGCCTTCTTCACCACGCTGTGTGTCTGTGTGGGTGGACCATTTCAGTTTGTCCGTGATGTGTACGCCGAGGAACTTTCCACCTTCTCCACTACTGTCCCGTCGATATGGATAGGGGGCTTCTCCCTCTGCTGTTTCCTGAAGTCCACGATCATCTCCTTTGTTTTGTTGACATTGAGTGTGAGGTTATTTTCCTGACACCACACTCCGAGGGCCCTCACCTCCTCCCTGTAGGCCGTCTCGTCGCTGTTGGTAATCAAGCCTACCACTGTAGTGTCGTCTGCAAACTTGATGATTGAGTTGGAGGCGTGCATGGCCACGCAGTCATGGGTGAACAGGGAGTACAGGAGAGGGCTGAGAACGCACCCTTGTGGGGCCCCAGTGTTGAGGATCAGCGGGGTGGAGATGTTGTTTCCTACATTCACCACCTACGGGCCGGCCCTTTTGCAATGTAACGTTAGCTAATGCATTGGAGTCAGAAGGACAAAAATGAAAGCAACCTTTCCATTGGAAACAGGCTAAAAACAATCAAACATAGCCTCATATTTATCTCATTATAGCTAGCTAATACATCCGTGTGATATCCAAACAGCTAACTTTAGCTAGCTACTACTACTGGACAGTAGATGCTGTTAGCAACAACAACAAAAAACTGCATTCAACATTGCAAGGCGATGTAGCTAAGGTTATTTACTCACGTTTAGCGCAAGGGAATCGAAATCATCGTCAAGTATGTCCTCAAGAAGGGCATCTATCTATATCTTCGCTGTCCGTTTTTCTGGGTGTATCGTCAGTGGTGCTGACGGTGTGAAGCGAGGAACAGTTTTAGCAAGCTAACGTTACATAGCTAACTACGTGATTTAGCTAACATGCTTGATGAAATAACAATGCATTTTAGGAAGGCTGATACAATGTAAACGCCTGGGCATTACCAATCACAGGAGAAAAATATCACGTTGTCGGCAGGATTCGAACCTGCGCGGGAAGATCCCAATGGATTTCTAGTCCATCACCTTAACCACTCGGCCACGACAACTGCTGATGCTATTGAAGACAGAAACCGGTAATAGCCAACATAAAATTACAAATATATCAGACACTGACTGATATTATGTTTTAGCAAAACTCAAATTACGTTGGTAGCCATTTTTTCCAGGCTGTATCATCACAACCGGCAGTGATTGATAGGCCCAGAGGGCAGCGCACAATTGGCCCTGCGTCATCCGTGTTTGGCAGGTGTAGGCCTTCATTGAAAATACGAATTTGTTCTTAACTGATTTGCCTAGTTAAATAATAAATAAATAAAAATAGCAATAAGGCACCTCGGGGGATTGTGGTATATCGCCAAAGGGGGAGATCAAGCTGATCCTAACTGTTATAGGCCTATTTCTATTTTTCCCCGTTTATCAAAAGTGTTGGAAAACTTGTCAATAATCAATTGACTGGCTTTCTTGATGTCTATAGTATTCTCTCTGGTATGCAATCTGTTTTTTTTTTGTCTCAGCCACTGCCTGTCACCAAGGGAGTACCCCAAGGCTCAACCCTTACTTATTGTTTAAACAGAAAACACAGGAGATTGGTGGCACCTCCTAGTGGTTAAAGCGTTGGACTAGTAACCGGAAGGTTGCAAGTTCAAATCCCTGAACTGACAAGGTACAAATCTTTCGTTCTGCCCCTGAACTGACAGTTAACCCACTGTTCCTAGGCCGTCACTGAAAATAAGAATTTCTTCTTAACTGACTTGCGTAGTTAAATAAAGGTAAAATACATTTGGGAGGAGGAGCTCGTGGTAATGGCTGGAAGCGGAATCAGTGGAATGGTATCAAATGCATCAAACACATAGTTTGATTCCATTCCAGACATTATTATGAGCCGTCCTCCCCTCAGCAGCCTCCACTGATATAACATTATCATAGTATTATAAAGAGAACATTGGTGAAAACTGTTAGTACAGAAATATCTGTACTATCCGACAGGATGCTCTCGATTGTGCAGTTGTAAAAGTTTGTGAGTGTTTCTGGTGACAAGCCAAATTTCTTCAGCCTCCTGAGGTTGAAAAGGCGCTGCTGCGCCTTCTTCACCACGCTGTGTGTCTGTGTGGGTGGACCATTTCAGTTTGTCCGTGATGTGTACGCCGAGGAACTTTCCACCTTCTCCACTACTGTCCCGTCGATATGGATAGGGGGCTTCTCCCTCTGCTGTTTCCTGAAGTCCACGATCATCTCCTTTGTTTTGTTGACATTGAGTGTGAGGTTATTTTCCTGACACCACACTCCGAGGGCCCTCACCTCCTCCCTGTAGGCCGTCTCGTCGCTGTTGGTAATCAAGCCTACCACTGTAGTGTCATCTGCAAACTTGATGATTGAGTTGGAGGCGTGCATGGCCACGCAGTCATGGGTGAACAGGGAGTACAGGAGAGGGCTGAGAACGCACCCTTGTGGGGCCCCAGTGTTGAGGATCAGCGGGGTGGAGATGTTGTTTCCTACATTCACCACCTACGGGCCGGCCCTTTTGCAATGTAACGTTAGCTAATGCATTGGAGTCAGAAGGACAAAAATGAAAGCAACCTTTCCATTGGAAACAGGCTAAAAACAATCAAACATAGCCTCATATTTATCTCATTATAGCTAGCTAATACATCCGTGTGATATCCAAACAGCTAACTTTAGCTAGCTACTACTACTGGACAGTAGATGCTGTTAGCAACAACAACAAAAAACTGCATTCAACATTGCAAGGCGATGTAGCTAAGGTTATTTACTCACGTTTAGCGCAAGGGAATCGAAATCATCGTCAAGTATGTCCTCAAGAAGGGCATCTATCTATATCTTCGCTGTCCGTTTTTCTGGGTGTATCGTCAGTGGTGCTGACGGTGTGAAGCGAGGAACAGTTTTAGCAAGCTAACGTTACATAGCTAACTACGTGATTTAGCTAACATGCTTGATGAAATAACAATGCATTTTAGGAAGGCTGATACAATGTAAACGCCTGGGCATTACCAATCACAGGAGAAAAATATCACGTTGTCGGCAGGATTCGAACCTGCGCGGGAAGATCCCAATGGATTTCTAGTCCATCGCCTTAACCACTCGGCCACGACAACTGCTGATGCTATTGAAGACAGAAACCGGTAATAGCCAACATAAAATTACAAATATATCAGACACTGACTGATATTATGTTTTAGCAAAACTCAAATTACGTTGGTAACCATTTTTTCCAGGCTGTATCATCACAACCGGCAGTGATTGATAGGCCCAGAGGGCAGCGCACAATTGGCCCTGCGTCATCCGTGTTTGGCAGGTGTAGGCCTTCATTGAAAATACGAATTTGTTCTTAACTGATTTGCCTAGTTAAATAATAAATAAATAAAAATAGCAATAAGGCACCTCGGGGGATTGTGGTATATCGCCAAAGGGGGAGATCAAGCTGATCCTAACTGTTATAGGCCTATTTCTATTTTTCCCCGTTTATCAAAAGTGTTGGAAAACTTGTCAATAATCAATTGACTGGCTTTCTTGATGTCTATAGTATTCTCTCTGGTATGCAATCTGTTTTTTTTTTGTCTCAGCCACTGCCTGTCACCAAGGGAGTACCCCAAGGCTCAACCCTTACTTATTGTTTAAACAGAAAACACAGGAGATTGGTGGCACCTCCTAGTGGTTAAAGCGTTGGACTAGTAACCGGAAGGTTGCAAGTTCAAATCCCCGAACTGACAAGGTACAAATCTTTCGTTCTGCCCCTGAACTGACAGTTAACCCACTGTTCCTAGGCCGTCACTGAAAATAAGAATTTGTTCTTAACTGACTTGCGTAGTTAAATAAAGGTAAAATACATTTGGGAGGAGGAGCTCGTGGTAATGGCTGGAAGCGGAATCAGTGGAATGGTATCAAATGCATCAAACACATAGTTTGATTCCATTCCAGACATTATTATGAGCCGTCCTCCCCTCAGCAGCCTCCACTGATATAACATTATCATAGTATTATAAAGAGAACATTGGTGAAAACTGTTAGTACAGAAATATCTGTACTATCCGACAGGATGCTCTCGATTGTGCAGTTGTAAAAGTTTGTGAGTGTTTTTGGTGACAAGCCAAATTTCTTCAGCCTCCTGAGGTTGAAAAGGCGCTGCTGCGCCTTCTTCACCACGCTGTGTGTCTGTGTGGGTGGACCATTTCAGTTTGTCCGTGATGTGTACGCCGAGGAACTTTCCACCTTCTCCACTACTGTCCCGTCGATATGGATAGGGGGCTTCTCCCTCTGCTGTTTCCTGAAGTCCACGATCATCTCCTTTGTTTTGTTGACATTGAGTGTGAGGTTATTTTCCTGACACCACACTCCGAGGGCCCTCACCTCCTCCCTGTAGGCCGTCTCGTCGCTGTTGGTAATCAAGCCTACCACTGTAGTGTCGTCTGCAAACTTGATGATTGAGTTGGAGGCGTGCATGGCCACGCAGTCATGGGTGAACAGGGAGTACAGGAGAGGGCTGAGAACGCACCCTTGTGGGGCCCCAGTGTTGAGGATCAGCGGGGTGGAGATGTTGTTTCCTACATTCACCACCTACGGGCCGGCCCTTTTGCAATGTAACGTTAGCTAATGCATTGGAGTCAGAAGGACAAAAATGAAAGCAACCTTTCCATTGGAAACAGGCTAAAAACAATCAAACATAGCCTCATATTTATCTCATTATAGCTAGCTAATACATCCGTGTGATATCCAAACAGCTAACTTTAGCTAGCTACTACTACTGGACAGTAGATGCTGTTAGCAACAACAACAAAAAACTGCATTCAACATTGCAAGGCGATGTAGCTAAGGTTATTTACTCACGTTTAGCGCAAGGGAATCGAAATCATCGTCAAGTATGTCCTCAAGAAGGGCATCTATCTATATCTTCGCTGTCCGTTTTTCTGGGTGTATCGTCAGTGGTGCTGACGGTGTGAAGCGAGGAACAGTTTTAGCAAGCTAACGTTACATAGCTAACTACGTGATTTAGCTAACATGCTTGATGAAATAACAATGCATTTTAGGAAGGCTGATACAATGTAAACGCCTGGGCATTACCAATCACAGGAGAAAAATATCACGTTGTCGGCAGGATTCGAACCTGCGCGGGAAGATCCCAATGGATTTCTAGTCCATCGCCTTAACCACTCGGCCACGACAACTGCTGATGCTATTGAAGACAGAAACCGGTAATAGCCAACATAAAATTACAAATATATCAGACACTGACTGATATTATGTTTTAGCAAAACTCAAATTACGTTGGTAACCATTTTTTCCAGGCTGTATCATCACAACCGGCAGTGATTGATAGGCCCAGAGGGCAGCGCACAATTGGCCCTGCGTCATCCGTGTTTGGCAGGTGTAGGCCTTCATTGAAAATACGAATTTGTTCTTAACTGATTTGCCTAGTTAAATAATAAATAAATAAAAATAGCAATAAGGCACCTCGGGGGATTGTGGTATATCGCCAAAGGGGGAGATCAAGCTGATCCTAACTGTTATAGGCCTATTTCTATTTTTCCCCGTTTATCAAAAGTGTTGGAAAACTTGTCAATAATCAATTGACTGGCTTTCTTGATGTCTATAGTATTCTCTCTGGTATGCAATCTGTTTTTTTTTGTCTCAGCCACTGCCTGTCACCAAGGGAGTACCCCAAGGCTCAACCCTTACTTATTGTTTAAACAGAAAACACAGGAGATTGGTGGCACCTCCTAGTGGTTAAAGCGTTGGACTAGTAACCGGAAGGTTGCAAGTTCAAATCCCCGAACTGACAAGGTACAAATCTTTCGTTCTGCCCCTGAACTGACAGTTAACCCACTGTTCCTAGGCCGTCACTGAAAATAAGAATTTGTTCTTAACTGACTTGCGTAGTTAAATAAAGGTAAAATACATTTGGGAGGAGGAGCTCGTGGTAATGGCTGGAAGCGGAATCAGTGGAATGGTATCAAATGCATCAAACACATAGTTTGATTCCATTCCAGACATTATTATGAGCCGTCCTCCCCTCAGCAGCCTCCACTGATATAACATTATCATAGTATTATAAAGAGAACATTGGTGAAAACTGTTAGTACAGAAATATCTGTACTATCCGACAGGATGCTCTCGATTGTGCAGTTGTAAAAGTTTGTGAGTGTTTTTGGTGACAAGCCAAATTTCTTCAGCCTCCTGAGGTTGAAAAGGCGCTGCTGCGCCTTCTTCACCACGCTGTGTGTCTGTGTGGGTGGACCATTTCAGTTTGTCCGTGATGTGTACGCCGAGGAACTTTCCACCTTCTCCACTACTGTCCCGTCGATATGGATAGGGGGCTTCTCCCTCTGCTGTTTCCTGAAGTCCACGATCATCTCCTTTGTTTTGTTGACATTGAGTGTGAGGTTATTTTCCTGACACCACACTCCGAGGGCCCTCACCTCCTCCCTGTAGGCCGTCTCGTCGCTGTTGGTAATCAAGCCTACCACTGTAGTGTCGTCTGCAAACTTGATGATTGAGTTGGAGGCGTGCATGGCCACGCAGTCATGGGTGAACAGGGAGTACAGGAGAGGGCTGAGAACGCACCCTTGTGGGGCCCCAGTGTTGAGGATCAGCGGGGTGGAGATGTTGTTTCCTACATTCACCACCTACGGGCCGGCCCTTTTGCAATGTAACGTTAGCTAATGCATTGGAGTCAGAAGGACAAAAATGAAAGCAACCTTTCCATTGGAAACAGGCTAAAAACAATCAAACATAGCCTCATATTTATCTCATTATAGCTAGCTAATACATCCGTGTGATATCCAAACAGCTAACTTTAGCTAGCTACTACTACTGGACAGTAGATGCTGTTAGCAACAACAACAAAAAACTGCATTCAACATTGCAAGGCGATGTAGCTAAGGTTATTTACTCACGTTTAGCGCAAGGGAATCGAAATCATCGTCAAGTATGTCCTCAAGAAGGGCATCTATCTATATCTTCGCTGTCCGTTTTTCTGGGTGTATCGTCAGTGGTGCTGACGGTGTGAAGCGAGGAACAGTTTTAGCAAGCTAACGTTACATAGCTAACTACGTGATTTAGCTAACATGCTTGATGAAATAACAATGCATTTTAGGAAGGCTGATACAATGTAAACGCCTGGGCATTACCAATCACAGGAGAAAAATATCACGTTGTCGGCAGGATTCGAACCTGCGCGGGAAGATCCCAATGGATTTCTAGTCCATCACCTTAACCACTCGGCCACGACAACTGCTGATGCTATTGAAGACAGAAACCGGTAATAGCCAACATAAAATTACAAATATATCAGACACTGACTGATATTATGTTTTAGCAAAACTCAAATTACGTTGGTAACCATTTTTTCCAGGCTGTATCATCACAACCGGCAGTGATTGATAGGCCCAGAGGGCAGCGCACAATTGGCCCTGCGTCATCCGTGTTTGGCAGGTGTAGGCCTTCATTGAAAATACTAATTTGTTCTTAACTGATTTGCCTAGTTAAATAATAAATAAATAAAAATAGCAATAAGGCACCTCGGGGGACTGTGGTATATCGCCAAAGGGGGAGATCAAGCTGATCCTAACTGTTATAGGCCTATTTCTATTTTTCCCCGTTTATCAAAAGTGTTGGAAAACTTGTCAATAATCAATTGACTGGCTTTCTTGATGTCTATAGTATTCTCTCTGGTATGCAATCTGTTTTTTTTTTGTCTCAGCCACTGCCTGTCACCAAGGGAGTACCCCAAGGCTCAACCCTTACTTATTGTTTAAACAGAAAACACAGGAGATTGGTGGCACCTCCTAGTGGTTAAAGCGTTGGACTAGTAACCGGAAGGTTGCAAGTTCAAATCCCCGAACTGACAAGGTACAAATCTTTCGTTCTGCCCCTGAACTGACAGTTAACCCACTGTTCCTAGGCCGTCACTGAAAATAAGAATTTCTTCTTAACTGACTTGCGTAGTTAAATAAAGGTAAAATACATTTGGGAGGAGGAGCTCGTGGTAATGGCTGGAAGCGGAATCAGTGGAATGGTATCAAATGCATCAAACACATAGTTTGATTCCATTCCAGACATTATTATGAGCCGTCCTCCCCTCAGCAGCCTCCACTGATATAACATTATCATAGTATTATAAAGAGAACATTGGTGAAAACTGTTAGTACAGAAATATCTGTACTATCCGACAGGATGCTCTCGATTGTGCAGTTGTAAAAGTTTGTGAGTGTTTTTGGTGACAAGCCAAATTTCTTCAGCCTCCTGAGGTTGAAAAGGCGCTGCTGCGCCTTCTTCACCACGCTGTGTGTCTGTGTGGGTGGACCATTTCAGTTTGTCCGTGATGTGTACGCCGAGGAACTTTCCACCTTCTCCACTACTGTCCCGTCGATATGGATAGGGGGCTTCTCCCTCTGCTGTTTCCTGAAGTCCACGATCATCTCCTTTGTTTTGTTGACATTGAGTGTGAGGTTATTTTCCTGACACCACACTCCGAGGGCCCTCACCTCCTCCCTGTAGGCCGTCTCGTCGCTGTTGGTAATCAAGCCTACCACTGTAGTGTCGTCTGCAAACTTGATGATTGAGTTGGAGGCGTGCATGGCCACGCAGTCATGGGTGAACAGGGAGTACAGGAGAGGGCTGAGAACGCACCCTTGTGGGGCCCCAGTGTTGAGGATCAGCGGGGTGGAGATGTTGTTTCCTACATTCACCACCTACGGGCCGGCCCTTTTGCAATGTAACGTTAGCTAATGCATTGGAGTCAGAAGGACAAAAATGAAAGCAACCTTTCCATTGGAAACAGGCTAAAAACAATCAAACATAGCCTCATATTTATCTCATTATAGCTAGCTAATACATCCGTGTGATATCCAAACAGCTAACTTTAGCTAGCTACTACTACTGGACAGTAGATGCTGTTAGCAACAACAACAAAAAACTGCATTCAACATTGCAAGGCGATGTAGCTAAGGTTATTTACTCACGTTTAGCGCAAGGGAATCGAAATCATCGTCAAGTATGTCCTCAAGAAGGGCATCTATCTATATCTTCGCTGTCCGTTTTTCTGGGTGTATCGTCAGTGGTGCTGACGGTGTGAAGCGAGGAACAGTTTTAGCAAGCTAACGTTACATAGCTAACTACGTGATTTAGCTAACATGCTTGATGAAATAACAATGCATTTTAGGAAGGCTGATACAATGTAAACGCCTGGGCATTACCAATCACAGGAGAAAAATATCACGTTGTCGGCAGGATTCGAACCTGCGCGGGAAGATCCCAATGGATTTCTAGTCCATCGCCCTTAACCACTCGGCCACGACAACTGCTGATGCTATTGAAGACAGAAACCGGTAATAGCCAACATAAAATTACAAATATATCAGACACTGACTGATATTATGTTTTAGCAAAACTCAAATTACGTTGGTAACCATTTTTTCCAGGCTGTATCATCACAACCGGCAGTGATTGATAGGCCCAGAGGGCAGCGCACAATTGGCCCTGCGTCATCCGTGTTTGGCAGGTGTAGGCCTTCATTGAAAATACGAATTTGTTCTTAACTGATTTGCCTAGTTAAATAATAAATAAATAAAAATAGCAATAAGGCACCTCGGGGGATTGTGGTATATCGCCAAAGGGGGAGATCAAGCTGATCCTAACTGTTATAGGCCTATTTCTATTTTTCCCCGTTTATCAAAAGTGTTGGAAAACTTGTCAATAATCAATTGACTGGCTTTCTTGATGTCTATAGTATTCTCTCTGGTATGCAATCTGTTTTTTTTTTGTCTCAGCCACTGCCTGTCACCAAGGGAGTACCCCAAGGCTCAACCCTTACTTATTGTTTAAACAGAAAACACAGGAGATTGGTGGCACCTCCTAGTGGTTAAAGCGTTGGACTAGTAACCGGAAGGTTGCAAGTTCAAATCCCCGAACTGACAAGGTACAAATCTTTTGTTCTGCCCCTGAACTGACAGTTAACCCACTGTTCCTAGGCCGTCACTGAAAATAAGAATTTGTTCTTAACTGACTTGCGTAGTTAAATAAAGGTAAAATACATTTGGGAGGAGGAGCTCGTGGTAATGGCTGGAAGCGGAATCAGTGGAATGGTATCAAATGCATCAAACACATAGTTTGATTCCATTCCAGACATTATTATGAGCCGTCCTCCCCTCAGCAGCCTCCACTGATATAACATTATCATAGTATTATAAAGAGAACATTGGTGAAAACTGTTAGTACAGAATTATCTGTACTATCCGACAGGATGCTCTCGATTGTGCAGTTGTAAAAGTTTGTGAGTGTTTTTGGTGACAAGCCAAATTTCTTCAGCCTCCTGAGGTTGAAAAGGCGCTGCTGCGCCTTCTTCACCACGCTGTGTGTCTGTGTGGGTGGACCATTTCAGTTTGTCCGTGATGTGTACGCCGAGGAACTTTCCACCTTCTCCACTACTGTCCCGTCGATATGGATAGGGGGCTTCTCCCTCTGCTGTTTCCTGAAGTCCACGATCATCTCCTTTGTTTTGTTGACATTGAGTGTGAGGTTATTTTCCTGACACCACACACCACACTCCGAATAATCAATTGACTGGCTTTCTTGATGTCTATAGTATTCTCTCTGGTATGCAATCAGTTTTTTTTGTCTCAGCCACTGCCTGTCAACAAGGGAGGCTCAATCCTTACTTATTGTTTAAACAGAAAACACAGGAGATTGGTGGCACCTCCTAGTGGTTAAAGCGTTGGACTAGTAACCGGAAGGTTGCAAGTTCCCTGAGCTGACAAGGTACAAATCTGTCGTTCTGCCCCTGAACTGACAGTTAACCCACTGTTCCTAGGCCGTCACTGAAAATAAGAATTTGTTCTTAACTGACTTGCGTAGTTAAATAAAGGTAAAATACATTTGGGAGGAGGAGCTCGTGGTAATGGCTGGAAGCGGAATCAGTGGAATGGTATCAAATGCATCAAACACATAGTTTGATTCCATTCCAGACATTATTATGAGCCGTCCTCCCCTCAGCAGCCTCCACTGATATAACATTATCATAGTATTATAAAGAGAACATTGGTGAAAACTGTTAGTACAGAATTATCTGTACTATCCGACAGGATGCTCTCGATTGTGCAGTTGTAAAAGTTTGTGAGTGTTTTTGGTGACAAGCCAAATTTCTTCAGCCTCCTGAGGTTGAAAAGGCGCTGCTGCGCCTTCTTCACCACGCTGTGTGTCTGTGTGGGTGGACCATTTCAGTTTGTCCGTGATGTGTACGCCGAGGAACTTTCCACCTTCTCCACTACTGTCCCGTCGATATGGATAGGGGGCTTCTCCCTCTGCTGTTTCCTGAAGTCCACGATCATCTCCTTTGTTTTGTTGACATTGAGTGTGAGGTTATTTTCCTGACACCACACACCACACTCCGAATAATCAATTGACTGGCTTTCTTGATGTCTATAGTATTCTCTCTGGTATGCAATCTGTTTTTTTTGTCTCAGCCACTGCCTGTCAACAAGGGAGGCTCAATCCTTACTTATTGTTTAAACAGAAAACACAGGAGATTGGTGGCACCTCCTAGTGGTTAAAGCGTTGGACTAGTAACCGGAAGGTTGCAAGTTCCCTGAGCTGACAAGGTACAAATCTGTCGTTCTGCCCCTGAACTGACAGTTAACCCACTGTTCCTAGGCCGTCACTGAAAATAAGAATTTGTTCTTAACTGACTTGCGTAGTTAAATAAAGGTAAAATACATTTGGGAGGAGGAGCTCGTGGTAATGGCTGGAAGCGGAATCAGTGGAATGGTATCAAATGCATCAAACACATAGTTTGATTCCATTCCAGACATTATTATGAGCCGTCCTCCCCTCAGCAGCCTCCACTGATATAACATTATCATAGTATTATAAAGAGAACATTGGTGAAAACTGTTAATACAGAAATATCTGTGCTATCCGACAGGATGCTCTCGATTGTGCAGTTGTAAAAGTTTGTGAGTGTTTTTGGTGACAAGCCAAATTTCTTCAGCCTCCTGAGGTTGAAAAGGCGCTGCTGCGCCTTCTTCACCACGCTGTGTGTCTGTGTGGGTGGACCATTTCAGTTTGTCCGTGATGTGTACGCCGAGGTACTTTCCACCTTCTCCACTACTGTCCCGTCGATATGGATAGGGGGCTTCTCCCTCTGCTGTTTCCTGAAGTCCACGATCATCTCCTTTGTTTTGTTGACATTGAGTGTGAGGTTATTTTCCTGACACCACACTCCGAGGGCCCTCACCTCCTCCCTGTAGGCCGTCACGTCGCTGTTGGTAATCAAGCCTACCACTGTAGTGTCGTCTGCAAACTTGATGATTGAGTTGGAGGCGTGCATGGCCACGCAGTCATGGGTGAACAGGGAGTACAGGAGAGGGCTGAGAACGCACCCTTGTGGGGCCCCAGTGTTGAGGATCAGCGGGGTGGAGATGTTGTTTCCTACATTCACCACCTACGGGCCGGCCCTTTTGCAATGTAACGTTAGCTAATGCATTGGAGTCAGAAGGACAAAAATGAAAGCAACCTTTCCATTGGAAACAGGCTAAAAACAATCAAACATAGCCTCATATTTATCTCATTATAGCTAGCTAATACATCCGTGTGATATCCAAACAGCTAACTTTAGCTAGCTACTACTACTGGACAGTAGATGCTGTTAGCAACAACAACAAAAAACTGCATTCAACATTGCAAGGCGATGTAGCTAAGGTTATTTACTCACGTTTAGCGCAAGGGAATCGAAATCATCGTCAAGTATGTCCTCAAGAAGGGCATCTATATCTTCGCTGTCCGTTTTTCTGGGTATATCGTCAGTGGTGCTGACGGTGTGAAGTGAGGAACAGTTTTAGCAAGCTAACGTTACATAGCTAACTACGTGATTTAGCTAACATGCTTGATGAAATAACAATGCATTTTAGGAAGGCTGGCGTTTGCAACTAATTAGCTAACGTTACATAGCTATCGTCGTTAGTTACATTGCATAAGCTTCCACTGTGTCAGTCATGGTCAACAACTTGGTTTGCTAACCTTGCTTGCTAACGTTAGTCCATTCCCCCGTACTAACGTTAGCTATCGTTAACGTTAGCCGGTTGACACTTGCATTTTACTACGCACCAGTGTTTTCTTTCTTTCCCAGTTTGCGTTAAACATTTCCCAGCCGTCGATAATCTGAGGGAGCTTGAAGTTGTGGCGTCAAATATACATTGCGACAGAACTTTGTTTCAACCTCATCTAGCAATTCGTCCAAATCGTCCGCCATAGCTTCAGGGTACTGCTGCTTATTGACTGTTGTCATGAACAGGAGTGCTTGATTGACAGGTGTAACCTAATTTCAAGTAGGTAAAGATTGATACCGTGTAGCTAGCGATTTATGTGTAGCGATACAGATACTGGCTATCTATGATACAATGTAAACGCCTGGGCATTACCAATCACAGGAGAAAAATATCACGTTGTCGGCAGGATTCGAACTTGCGCGGGAAGATCCCAATGGATTTCTAGTCCATCGCCTTAACCACTCGGCCACGACAACTGCTGATGCTATTGAAGACAGAAACCGGTAATAGCCAATATAAAATTACAAATATATCAGACACTGACTGATATTATGTTTTAGCAAAACTCAAATTACGTTGGTAACCATTTTTTCCAGGCTGTATCATCACAACCGGCAGTGATTGATAGGCCCAGAGGGCAGCGCACAATTGGCCCTGCGTCATCCGTGTTTGGCAGGTGTAGGCCTTCATTGAAAATACGAATTTGTTCTTAACTGATTTGCCTAGTTAAATAATAAATAAATAAAAATAGCAATAAGGCACCTCGGGGGATTGTGGTATATCGCCAAAGGGGGAGATCAAGCTGATCCTAACTGTTATAGGCATATTTCTATTTTTCCCCGTTTATCAAAAGTGTTGGAAAACTTGTCAATAATCAATTGACTGGCTTTCTTGATGTCTATAGTATTCTCTCTGGTATGCAATCTGTTTTTTTTTGTCTCAGCCACTGCCTGTCAACAAGGGAGTACCCCAAGGCTCAATCCTTACTTATTGTTTAAACAGAAAACACAGGAGATTGGTGGCACCTCCTAGTGGTTAAAGCATTGGACTAGTAACCGGAAGGTTGCAAGTTCAAATCCCCGAGCTGACAAGGTACAAATCTGTCGTTCTGCCCCTGAACTGACAGTTAACCCACTGTTCCTAGGCCGTCACTGAAAATAAGAATTTGTTCTTAACTGACTTGCGTAGTTAAATAAAGGTAAAATACATTTGGGAGGAGGAGCTCGTGGTAATGGCTGGAAGCGGAATCAGTGGAATGGTATCAAATGCATCAAACACATAGTTTGATTCCATTCCAGACATTATTATGAGCCGTCCTCCCCTCAGCAGCCTCCACTGATATAACATTATCATAGTATTATAAAGAGAACATTGGTGAAAACTGTTAGTACAGAATTATCTGTACTATCCGACAGGATGCTCTCGATTGTGCAGTTGTAAAAGTTTGTGAGTGTTTTTGGTGACAAGCCAAATTTCTTCAGCCTCCTGAGGTTGAAAAGGCGCTCCTGCGCCTTCTTCACCACGCTGTGTGTCTGTGTGGGTGGACCATTTCAGTTTGTCCGTGATGTGTACGCCGAGGAACTTTCCACCTTCTCCACTACTGTCCCGTCGATATGGATAGGGGGCTTCTCCCTCTGCTGTTTCCTGAAGTCCACGATCATCTCCTTTGTTTTGTTGACATTGAGTGTGAGGTTATTTTCCTGACACCACACTCCGAGGGCCCTCACCTCCTCCCTGTAGACCGTCTCGTCGCTGTTGGTAATCAAGCCTACCACTGTAGTGTCGTCTGCAAACTTGATGATTGAGTTGGAGGCGTGCATGGCCACGCAGTCATGGGTGAACAGGGAGTACAGGAGAGGGCTGAGAACGCACCCTTGTGGGGCCCCAGTGTTGAGGATCAGCGGGGGCGGCCCGTCAGGAAGTCCAGGACCCAGTTGCACAGGGTGGCGTTGAGACCCAGGGTCTTGAGCTTAATGACGAGTTTGGAGGGTACTATGGTGTTAAATGCTGAGCTGTAGTCAATGAATAGCATTCTTACATAGGTATTCCTCTTGTCCAGATGGGTTAGGGCAGTGTGCAGTGTGATTGCGTCGTCTGTGGACCTATTGGGGCAGTAAGCACATTGGAGTGGGTCTAGGGTGTCAGGTTGGGTGGAGGTGATATGGTCCTTGACTAGTCTCTCAAAGCACTTTGTGATGACGGAATTGAGTGCTACGGGGCGATAGTCATTTAGCTCAGTTACCTTCGCTTTCTTGGAAACAGGAACAGTGGGGACAGCAGACTGGGATAAGGATTGATTGAATATGTCCGTAAACACACCAGCCAGCTGGTCTGCGCATGCTCTGAGGACGCGGCTGGGGATGCCGTCTGGGCCGGCAGCCTTGCGAGGGTTAACACGTTTAAATGTTTTACTCACGTTAGCTGCAGTGAAGGAGAGCCCGCATGGCTTATTAGTTTGCTACGAAAGGTTTATTTGATCGAATAGAAATAATTTCATAATGATGAAGTTGATACGAGTGTACTAATATAAGTAGGATACGTGACATCCCGGCAACTTTGAGAAAAAATACTTTACATCAGAGTCTCAAGATGGCTATGCGTATTCATGCATTGAGGCTAGTAGTGTAGCGTCTCTCTCCATTGAATACGGGCCGTGACGTCACCAACCCTCATTGAATATTTAAAAAATATTGTTACAATAATGAGATGTGTCCACCAATCCAAAGAAAGAAGAAGCGGGAGCCGACTCCCATTGTTAGGGCAGAGAGACATGTATCTTGTCAGTATATCCACAATCTTTGACTACAGTAAATCTGTTGACGATCTTATTTCCTCGCCGAGAATTTATTGATTAACTCGTGCACTTCACAGATGGCACATCAAGCATCAAACATGGAGCTCTTGTCTTTGATTGAACTTTTTTTGGTAAGTAGGAAAGGAAACGTAAAACGCAATTGACAGGAAACATAGTTATTTCCTCTATGTAATATATTTCAGACTGTAACTGTAACATGAACCTAATTTTGATGAGAAAAATGTATCGAGACCACTAGGCTGCTGTAGTCTCATGCACCAGACAGTAACTCCTCTTATTGTCCTGTGCGCAATGGCGACGAGGGTTGGCTGCCTGTGTGTGACCGCATATAGGTCTGTGTTTCGAAGAAAATTTAATAATTTACATTTTAACCATATTTAAAAGGCGTTAGCCGAGGCCTTTTTCTGCTGTTTTGGTGGAATTTTCCAGGTGAGGAATTCCCCTTGCTCTGAACCAGGGTCGACAGTGCTCTCCACGCTCTAGTGTTCCCCTAGCAGGGACTTCCCCTGGCAGGAGTCGAGTCACTGGTATTCTTTTAAAGGTCCACCAAAATGTTAATTTACATCTAATCTCAGTATAGTCAGTTTTCCCTCACAGCACAGGTATTTGAATAAAAAGTCAAATCGTTGGCTGATCTTTTCCCTGAGGGCCAGGGCATCTCAATATTTTCTTTTCCGAGGCCCCTTAAAACAGTTAAAGAAAATCTGGGGTCCTCCAACATTATAGATGCAATTTTTAAGAGTAAACGGCTTGATATTCATTGTTGACACTCAGTATATAAAATTGAACATTGTTTTTTATATTTTAATGCGTGTGAAACTCTAGTTTGTGCTCCAGTTTTTTTCTATTTCTTAGTTTTCGCCCTACTTTTTCAAGGGCTCCTAAAAGCTTTGGGTCCCTCTCCCCTGGGGTCCTACGTCCCTTGGTTGAGAACCACTTATCACTTTTTTTTACAAGGTAAATTGACTGGGGGGGGGGGTTAAATGAGCCAATTGGAAGCTGAGGATGATTAGGTGACCATGATGGTATGAGGGCCAGTTTGGGAATTTAGCCAGGACACGATAAGTGCCATGGACTCTTTAGTGACCACAGAGAGTCGGGACACCTGTTTAACAATCGCAAAGCATGCACCCTACACAGGGCAATGTCCCCAATCACTGCCCTGGGGCATTGGTCCTCCGAAACCTGTTCAGAATCATCCAGAGACCTTAGCTTCAGATGCAAGCCAGCAGTGGGATGCAGGGTGGTATGCTGCTGGCTAAATGTGGCTCTGTGACAGTAGTCTGAAGTCTACAACAATATTCCATAATAGGTCTAATGTCAGATGGTCTAATGTGAAAGTAGTAGATGTCCTGAATACAAAGCATTATGTTTGCTGCAAATCCAACACAACACATCACTGATTACCACTCTTCATATTTTCAAGCATGGTAATGGCTGCATCATGTTTTGGGTATGCTTGTCATTGGCAGGGACTAGGGAGTTTTTTAGGATACAAAGAAACGGAATAGAGGTAAGCACAGGCAATATCCTAGAGGAAAACCTGGCCCAGTCTGCTTTCCAACAGACACTGGAAGACAAATTCACCTTTCAGCAGAACAACAGCCTAAAAACACAAGGCCAAATATACACTGGAGTTGCTTACCAAGACGACATTGAATGTTTGTGAGTGGCCTAGTTACAGTTATGACTTAAATCGACTTGAAAATCTATGGCAAGACCTGAAAATGGCTGTCTAGCAATGATCAACAACCAATTTGACAGAGCTTGAAGAATTCAAAAAATAATGATGTGCAAATATTGTACAATCCAGGTGTGTAAAGCTCTTTAGAGACTTACCCAGAAAGACTCACTGTTGCAAAAGGTGATTCTAACATGTATTGATTGACTCAGGGGTGTGAATACTTATGTAAATTAGATATTTCTGTATTATTATTATTTATTTATTCTAAAGAAATGTTTTCACTTTGTCATTATGGGGTATTGTGTGTAAATGGGTGAGAGAGAAAAATGTATTTAATCCATTCTGAATTCAGGCTGTAACACAACAAAATGTGGAATAAGTCAAGGGGTATGAATACTTTCAGAAGGCACTATAGATGTTAGAGATGCAAAGCAGTAACAGAAAGCTCTCAAGGTAAATCGGTTCATCTTGGACTTCGAAGTGATGAAAATAATTGGCAATTGGGGAGTTACTGGTCTGAAATCCTAATGCTGTTGTGGTATAAGGAAGATACTCACTTAACCTGTGTCAAAATTAGCAAGGATTTTTTTTTTTAATCACATACTTTTATACTGTCCACTATATAATCTGCAATTTATTATTGGTATGGAAATACATTTGTTGTTGAAGTTCCAAGCTACACTTATCCCTTTCAGACAATTAGCTTAGAGACAAGTGACTAACTGAATAGGTTGATATCACCTTGTACATTTCAAAGAGACTTACCAAATATCAGTTTTTCTAATTCCTCTTATTTATATTAACTGACAGACGTCATTTGATACACACTAGTATTACATGAGCAGCGAATAAGCACATGTTTTTTTTTTTAGGTCTGTTGCTTTGCATTTGCACTCTTTAACTCTGTTAAGTTTATTATTATTGTGCAATAATGTGTTGTGTGCTATGATCACACAGGTGTCATGAAAAAAAATGTCACTGTTATTGTATATGACCCATATCCATGCACTCCTCATGTCAAATCTGTCCTGTGATATGGTGACGCAATAAAAAAACAAATATTTAGTCATTTTATAGTATTACATTTTTTTAAGCGACATGGAATTTAATGTTTAATGTGGTTTAGACCACATGTAACCTGGCTTACATTTTATGCTGTGTGATGTTACCTTGTAATGTGTTTGGGGTAATGTGATTGTCGGTGAATGACAGAGACTTCACAGAATTGTTGTCACTCAAAAGATTAGTGAAGAGGTATTTATGTATTTAACAATTAAAATAGCTATCGAAAAATATATTTCAGCTAACACTTTTGTGTTAGCCCTTGAGGATAATTGTGATCATCCCCTTTGAGAATGGGCACATTACAACATTGACAGGTGATGGAAATGACTAATGACAAGGTTAAGTATAAAATCTAACAGAATGAGTTGTGTGAAATAGGTATGTAACGGCTTTCTTCTGTGGACGAAGGAGAGGACCAAAACACAGCGTGGTTAGTGTTCATCATGTTTAATAAAGATGATACACTTGAACACTACAAAATACAAAACAACAACTGTGAAAAAACCAAAACAGTTCTGTTTGGTGCAGACACACGAAGACAACCACCCACAAAACCCAACACAAAACAGGCTACCTAAATATGGTTCCCAATCAGAGACATTGACTAACACCTGCCTCTGATTGAGAACCATATCAGGCCAAACATAGAAACGGGAAAACTAGACACACAACATAGAATGCCCACCCAGCTCACGTCCTGACCAACACTAAAACAAAGAAAACACAAAATAACTATGGTCAGAACGTGACAAGGTAGACATTTTTGCCAGCCATTTAGCACCTCAAACAGTATACTATGCAGAAAAATAGTTATGTATCTAGTTTGTAAGCCTCTGTAAAATGGCAGGGTAAATAATTTATCTTAATAACATGAAATATTCTGAGTAACAATCAACTTATCTAAGAGAAACATCACTACTGTGGTGACTAAAAAAGTGAGGACTCGTCTTAAGAAAAAGTTAAAGAACAGTTATCTAAGAACACATAACACATGTACGTCAGATACAGTACATTACAAATTAATTATGTCATCTTTATTTTCAACGTATACACAGAATTGCTGATCATATTCAAAAACTGGATAAAGTTTTATACAAAGATTTATTTTCTGTCAATTACTTTTTGTCAATATTCACAAAAGCCCACTTTTGTATTGCTTGGATGAAAATTCTATTTTTTGGTTCTGCATTAAAAAAAATTATATACTGTTTTGGCCTCACAAAATAACTTAAAGTTATCGGTAATGCCTGAACATTAGAGTTAATTGAGAGATTTGCTTGGCTCAGATGGAATGCAGTCTTGTTTGGTTTCATCTCTCTGTGCAGAGTCCAGCGTGTCCCACCAAATCCTTCCAACACGGGAGCCGCATGAAACAGTGCTCAGATCAATTCCATTTTAATACCAGTCAATACAAGAATTTAATTAGGCATGAAATTAAATGCAGTACACATTGATCGTTTTCCAGTTCAAAATCAATGTCAACTTAAATTACTGAAACTTCAATTGACTGAAATGTAAATGGAATTAACCCCAACATTGCCATGGAGCGACCCTGCAAAATGACCCCTTATCATGAATTATTCCTTCTCCCTTTCCTGAAGCACCTTGCTGGGGCTTAGATCGTGGGGTCCCTTCACAAGGCCCTGCTCCTTGTGCATCACAGACACGTGGATGCTGCAGACAGGCACTCGTTGCTGGAGAACTGCTGCCCTAGCCTTGCTGTACTGCTGTTGTTTTGCTGCCTGAGTGAAAGGGTGTAGGTTACTGTTTTTGTTTCATTTCTTTGAAAAGCCTAAACATCTTAGTTCTACAGGACCGGCCAGAGGGTTGTCTGCCTCCATCTGCTCTAAAGATGAATTATTCTCCTGGAAAGTAGACATAACTCTTAAGCTCCTTGCACAGCTTCAAATGTGCCCTAGTCTTTCTCTGCATTTCCTCTCTACGTTCAAGTATACAATGAGCCCAAACTAGCAGAACAGGCTCTCACACACAGACATGTTTTATGGAACCCTGTCTCGACCAGTTTGGCCCCAGAGTGTAAATCAACATTAAATCTTTCTTCTCAAGGGGTGCATCTAGAAGTGGTTCTTGTGGATACTTCTTACTCCTTTGCAATAACATATTCCTTAGGATGACCTATGGTAAAGATGAGGATTATTAAGTAAATAAGGAAAATGAAATACATGAAAACCATCACCATAAAATGTTAGTTTCTTTCATCTGTTTAAAAAACAAATATGTCAGAGGAACAACTGGCAGTGTTGTAACTCACATAGCTGATGGTGAATATCAGCAATGCCACCACAATCCCCACAATGGAAAGAACTAGAATGGTATCCCTTTCTTCTGATTGGTCTGTGGACTCAAGGCAACCTGCAAAACAAGTATCCACAAATCTTTGAGCATCACTGGAAACATTTTTAAAGAATTTAACAGCATAGATGAAATCTCTCTCTGGGTCCAATTTAAAACACTCACAGAGTATTCAGTAGGTCTACATATCAAAACAAGCACACAATGAGAATAGAACACACTCACCTGTCACTCTGAGGTGAACCTGCCCCTCCTGGTTCTGCTCTCCTACAGGTGCTGCCAGGAGACACTTGTACCTCCCGCTATCAACAGCCGTTACATTGGGCAGGAAGATATCGAAAGAATCATCAGCCAAAAGTTCCACTTTACACTCCAGACCTGCGTACCATTGGGTGGTGCTGTTAGGTGATAGCCTCTTCATCAATAGACCAGACACCTTATTAGACGGCTCCTCATTGAGCTGGGAGAAAAGGGTGTGAGGTTACTCTATGCCTCTAACAGCTGGTCTTAAAGCATTTAATTTTGTACATAAATCCAAGACACTACATTTTTTTTAAATCGTACCTTTATGTAACTAGGCAAGTCAGTTAAGAACAAATTCTTATTTTCAATGATGGCCTGGGAACAGTGGGTTAACCTTTCTGATCTCCCCATCCGGGATCGTGAATACAGACTCAAGCTCATTACCATAACGCAACGTTAACTATTCATGAAAATCGCAAATGAAATGAAATAAATATGCTAGCTCTCAAGCTTAGCCTTTTGTTAACAACACTGTCATCTCAGATTTTCAAAATATGCTTCTCAACCATTGCAAAACAAGCATTTGTGTAACAGTATTGATGGCTAACGTAGCATTTAGCATTAGCATTCAGCTGGCAACATTTACACAAAAAAACAGAAAAGCATTCAAATAAAATCATTTACCTTTGAAGAACTTCAGATGTTTTCAATGAGGAGACTCTCAGATAGCAAATGTTCAGTTTTTCCTGAAAGATTATTTGTTTAGGACAAATCGCTCCGTTTTCTGCGTCACGTTTAGCTATGAAAAAAACCCTGTATCCAGGATTGTGTAAATCTATCAGCAAGCTCATTAGCATAACACAACGTTAACTATTTATGAAAATCGCAAATGAAATGAAATAAATATGCCATCTCTCAAGCTTAGCCTTTTGTAAACAACACTGTCATCTCAGATTTTCAAAATATGCTTCTCAACCATAGGAAAACAATCATTTGTGTAAAAGTAGCTAGCTAGCGTTAGCATTTCGCGTTAGCATTTAGCGTTAGCATTAGCGTTAGCATCCAGCACGCAACATTAACAAAAACATAAAAGCCTTCAAATAAAATCATTTACCTTTGAAGAACTTCTGATGTTTTCAATGAGGATACTCTCAGTTAGATAGCAGATGCTCAGTTTTTCCAAAAAGATTCCTTGTGTATTAGAAATAGCTCCGTTTTATACATCACATTTGGCTACCAAAAAAAATCAGAAAATTCAGTCCTCAAAACGCGAACTTTTTTCCAAATTAACTCCATAATATCGACTGAAAACATGGCAAACGTTGTTTAGAATCAATCATCAAGGTGTTTTTCACATATCTCTTCATTGATACATCGTTCTTGGACACATGCTTTCTCCCCTGAATCAAATGGTAATTTAGAAGCAGCTGGCAATTGCGCACCGAATTCGACGCAGGACACCAGGCGGACACTTGGAAAATGTAGTCTCTTATGGTCAATCTTCCAATGATATGCCTACAAATACGTCACAATGCTGCTAAGACCTTGGGCGAACGACAGAAAGTGTAGGCTCATTCGTTGCGCAATCACAGCCATATAAGGAGAGAATGGAAAACAGAGCTTCAGAAATTCTGCTAATTCCTGGGTGATGCATCATCTTGGTTTCGCCTGTAGAATGAGTTCTGGGGCACTTACAGACAAAATCTTTGCAGATTCTGAAACTTCAGAGTGTTTTCTTTCCAAAACTGTCAAGAATATGCATAGTCGAGCATCTTTTCGTGACAAAATATCGCGCTTAAAACGGGAACGTTTTTTATCCAAAAATGAAATAGCGCCCCTAGAGCTCTAATTAACTGCCTTGTTCAGGGGCAGAACGACATATTTTTACCTTGTCAGCTCAGGGATTTGATCTTGCAACCTTTCGGTTACAAATCCAACGCTCTCAGCACTAGGCTACCTGCCGCCCCACATTAAGTATAATGTTACGTTTTGTATGGTATATATTAATTTGTGGATGTCTGTCACCCATTTTGTATGATAAATTACCATTCTTATTATATGTTACAAATTTGCAAAACGTATGTATGATATGTTATGAATTCTGGCTATTTTAGCTAATGTTATCTAGGCTAGGGGTTAGGGTTAAGTTTAGGAGTTAGCTAAAAGGGTTATTAGGGTTAGGGTTAGCTAACATGCTAAGTAGTTAAAAAGTTGCTAATGAGCTAAAATTGGCGATGGTGAGATTCAAACTCTTAACCTTTGGTTTGCTAAATATTTGTGTTATACTACCACCTATTCAACCCGACCAATCAACCTCCTTTAGTTTTTGCCTTAACTTCTTATGGCTGCAGGGGCAGTATTGAGTAGCTTGGATGAAAGGTGCCAAGAGGTGCGTAGAGTAAATGGCCTGCTCCTCAGTCCCAGTTGCTAATATATGCATATTATTATTAGCATTGGATAAAAAACACGCTGAAGTTTCTAAAAACTGTTTGAATGATGTATGTGTGTATAACAGAACTCATATGGCAGGCAAAAACCTGAGAAGAAATCCAAACAAGAAGTTGTAAATCTGAGGTTGGTCGATTTTCAACCCAGCCCCTATTGAATACACAGTGGGATATTGGTTATGTTGCAGTTCCTAAGGCTTCCACTAGATGTCAACCGTCTTTAGAAACTTGTTTGAGGATTCTGCTGTGAAGTGGGGGCTCATAAGGGCTGTTTGAGCCAGGTTTCTGGCAGAGTGCCACAGGCTCTGAGGCGCGGTCACGAGAGAGTTAGCTCTCATTCCATTGCTTTTCTACAGACATAGGAATTCTCCGGTTAACATTATTGACGTTTTATGTTAAAAACAGCCTAAAGATAGATTCCATACATCGTTTGACATGTTTCTACGGACAGTAACGGAACTTTTTGACATTTCGTCTGCAACTAGGGACGCGCTTCAGGACTTTGGATTTGTTTAACAAAAGTAGCTCTTTGGACATAAATGATGGACATTATCGAACTAAATCAAACATTTAATGTGGAACTGGGATTCCTGGGAGTGCATTCTGATGAAGATCATCAAAGGTAAGTGAATATTTCTAATGCTATTTCTGACTTCTGTTGACTACCTAATATGGCGGATATCTTTTTGGTTGCTTTGTTGTCTGAAATCTGTACTTAGATTATTGCATGGTTTGTTTTTTCCGTAAAGTTTTTTTCAATCTGACACAGCGGTTGCATTAAGGAGAAGTGTATCTATATTTCCATGTCTAACAATTGTATTTTCATCAACATTTATAATGAGTATTTCTGTAAAATGATGTGGCTCTCTGCAATATCACCGGATGTTTTTGGAACTAGTGAACATGACGTGCCAATGTATACTGAGATTTTTTTTACATAAATAAGCACTTTATCGAACAAAACATATGTATTGTCTAACATGAAGTCCTATGAGTGTCATCCGATGAAGATCATCAAAGGTTAGTGATTCATTTTATCTCTATTTGTGCTTTTTGTGACTCCTCTCTTTGTCTGGAAAATGGCTGAATATTTCTGTGACTTGGCGGTGACATAATCATTTGTGGTGCTTTCACTGTAAAGCCTATTTGAAAGCGGACACTTTGGTGGGATTAACAACAAGATTACCTTTAAAATGGTATAAGATACATGTATGTTTGAGGAATTTTAATTATGAGATTTCTGTTGTTTGAATTTGGCGCTCTGCACTTTTACTGGCTGTCATATCAATCCTGTTAACGGGATTGCAGCCCTAAGAAGTTTTTAAGTAACCATCTGTCTAATGTAACCATACCAAACGTAACATATCACAATAAATGGAGTGTCTCGGATTTACGTACAGAATAATACAAAATGCTCTGAGACAAGTTGCTGGTCTAGGACCAGTGCTGTATATTTTTTGCATATAAATAATGGTTCAAAACACACAGTTTGTGCTATCACAATAATAGAAAGCTTACCTTGTACCACCTCACCGCCCGGTATTGGACCCCAGGCTTACATATTGCTTTACATTTCAGAATTGAGTCCTCTCCACAAACTGACTTCACCTCTTCTGTAGACCTATCCTGTATGAGCCCACCTTGCAAAGAGGCAGATATAGACAAACACAAGGTAAATCAATGAAGCAATGAAGATGATGATCGAGAACAGGAGTGAATCAGTTTATATAATAGGCTAAAATGGAAGTGAAACTATGGGGATTCCCGTAGAGTGCAGTCCGTCTGCAAAGGACTAAAAACATGCTTGTGCTTCGACATAGTGGGTGTAGACAGGTAAGAAATTAAGACAGCCAGGGTCAATGTGATCCCATAGAATTACATATTTTGGTGTGATCGTCTCAGGTGTGTGTGCAATTCTATGTGATCACATTTACATCTTAATGAAGTGGAAGTGCCCGTCTACACCCACTGTGATGAAGCACATGCCATGTTTTTAGTCCTTCCAATCCAAGCAGTACATCTCTCCACAATAGTGTAAAATCTTCATAAATGTGTTCAATTATAAATCTACTGATGTCTTGCCAGTTTTCTTACATGAATACAATGTCAAAAAAGATGCAACACTGTTTCTTGGTGGTCATTAAAAAAGGTACAATTTGAGTTAATGTTTTCCTTAAACTTCTTCATATAATGGTTGGCAGGATAATATTTATGAACAATTTTAAAGGAAACTTCCTTAATTTTGTTAACAAGTGTGTGTGGCAACATCCAAACTTTTTTTCCAACAGATATTATCAATAAATCCATTCCAATAAGGCATGACATAAGGTATCTTGTATACCTTATGTCATTGCCTTATTGATAATATCTGTTGGAAAAAAGTTTGGATGTTGCCACACACATACCTACTTGTTTCCTGCTGAAACAAGGTTCATATCGCTCTGTTGTTGAAAAGACCAAAAGAGAAACAAATCTTTCCTACTGATGAGTCAACAGGGTTAATAGAAGGTAGGCTCTGAGTGTCAGGTTTTGACACGTTCCTTAATAACAGAGCAACACCTGAGGGAATGTTATCTAAAACAATTGCAAAATCTTTTGGTGTTACAGGGACCTTGTAAAGTGATAAAAAAAATGCCTTATAACTGAGTAAAAGACCCTCTGCATTTACCAGTTGGCTCACCAATAGGATATTATTTTGGAACCAATATTCTAAAAACAAAGAGGTATTTTTATACAATATATCCCGATTGTTCCATATATAATATCTGTGTACAGAAAATGTGTGTTTATACATTAAGGACCATGACAATAAAACCTGTCGATGAAAATAGAAAGTTTCACTGGAACTTTGTCAATATTATAATTGCAAAACAACATGAAGTTAAGGCCACCAAAAGTAAAGAAAACATGAGGAATAAAATCCTTCCATCAGCAAGGGCATTGAAGATGAAACGTGGCTGGGTCTTTCAGCATGACAATGATCCCAAACACACCGCCCGGGCAACGAAGGAGTGGCTTCGTAAGAAGCATTTCAAGGTCCTGGAGTGGCCTAGCCAGTCTCCAGATCTCAACCCCATAGAAAATCTTTGGAGGGAGTTGAAAGTCTGTGTTGCCCAGCAACAGCCTCAAAACATCACTGCTCTAGAGGAGATCTGCATGGAGGAATGGGCCAAAATACCAGCAACAGTGTGTGAAAACCTTGTGAAGACTTACAGAAAACGTTTGACCTCTGTCATTGCCAACAAAGGGTATATAACAAAGTATTGAGATAAACTTTTGTTATTGACCAAATACTTATTTTCCAGCATAATTTGCAAATAAATTCATAAAAAATCCTACAATGTGATTTTCTGGATTTCTTTTCTCAATTTTTCTGTCCTAGTTGAAGTGTACCTATGATGAAAATGTCTCATCTTTTTATGTGGGAGAACTTGCACAATTAGTGACTGACTAAATACTTTTTTGCCCCACTGTAAGTTCTTCTTTTACTGGAATACCATAATATGAAGGTGTCACACAATCTTTGACAGCCATGAGTTCATATTTATTCATGTTAAGATATAGACCAGATGCTTTGGAAAAGGATTGTATCACATTGATCGATATGGGAATTTGGTTAGTGTCTTTCAGAAAAAGTGTAGTATCGTCAGCCAGCTGGCTTATAATAATTTCTTTACCAGCTATGGAAATACCTTATACAGGATTATTATTTAAAGAATTTGCAAGAAGTTGGGTGATTAATAAAAACAGATACGGAGAGATAGGACAACCTTGCCTAATTCCTCTCTTTAAATCAAATCTAGGTGAGGTGCCATATTTCAATTTGATAGAGCTGTTACCATTTGCATAGAGAGTCTTAATAGCCTTTCAGAAAACATCCACAAAGCCAAGTCTCTCAAGGGAGTGGAAAAGGAACTGATGCTCTACTGTGTCAAATGCTTTATAAAAATCAAAAAAATAATATGAAGCTAATACTAGTCTGACATTGTTAGAAATATGTCTGTTCCTCATGAAGCCAGACTGTGTTTCCTCAATGATTGCATCTAGGACTTCTTTAATTATTTTTGCAAGTAGTAAGGCTAATATCTTATAGTCATTATTAAGAAGACAAATTGGCGGCAGTTATCGATGAGCAGCACTTCTTTTTTAGGCTTAGTGTTATTAATCCCTGACTCATTAACCCCTGACTCACCATTTGGGGTGGCAGGGTAGCCTAGTGGTTAGAGCGTTAGACTAGTAACCGAAAGGTTGCAAGTTCAAATCCAGGCAATTAGCCCAAAATTTCTAGGCCTTCGTTGAAAATAAGAACTTGTTCTTAACTGACTACTTAAATAAAGGTGAAATAATAATTGTAGGAGGGAGATTTTTTTTTTAATACTCTCTAAAATAATTCCTATTTGAAGTCTTTATAGAGAGTATTAAAAACAATGTTCTCCCTCCTACAATTATTATTTTACCTTTATTTAAGTAGTCAGTTAAGAACAAGTTCTTATTTTCAACGAAGGCCTAGAAACTTTGGGTTAATTGCCTGTTCAGGGGCAGAACAACAGATTCGTACCTTGTCAGCTTGAGGATTTGAAGTTGCAACCTTTCGGTTACTAGTCTAACGCTCTAACCACTTGCTTAGAAAATAATTAGTAAAATTCTGATGTAATTCCATCAACACCTGGTGATTTATTGTTCTTTAGATGCTTGATAGACTATAATCTCTTCAACTGTTTAGATTCTATATCACTGATTAACTCATTATTCAGTGAGTAAAAAAAACATATCTGTGGATTCCTGACAGTACGTAGTGTTTAACTAATGGATAGTGTTATTTTTAGAGTGAAATTTCTCAAGGCTAAAGAAATAGGAAGTTGGCATCAGCCGAAATTGAGTGACTTGAAAAAAGAAAACATCTGTTCGAAATTGTTTAGCAAATATAAATAAGGCCTTGCGCTTCACATTGTTTCGTAACCCCCTAGCATTAAGAGAAACTATAGACAAAACAATGATTATATAAAAGTATAAACTGTAGTATGATGAGTCAAAGACGTAGGAGCAGTGAACGTAAACGATAAGGAACCGAGATCTGCACCATTTAAGTCAATTTAAAGTGAAAATAACTTATTCCATAACCTTTGAGCTAGACGTTTTCTGGCTTTAAAATCCAACTCAACTGAAAATTATGTTCAAGACCAAACCAAGGGTTCTTGTAGTAAGAGAGACTAAAAACCCTCTTTAATGTAATCAGGAACTATTCTGAGAAATAAAATACAAAATAATAATTTAAATAAAAGGGTACCTACTATTTTAAGTGCATATGAAAACTGATCACAAAAAAGTTGAATAAAAAACTGGTTTAAACATGTTCCTAAGACCTTTTTCACTTGGAAATAAGTATTAATAACAAAATAGAACAATACCCGTGTAAAGTCAGAGCAGACCTGTATGCCCTTTAAAACAGTATCTTAGTTACTGTATACATAAAAAATAAATACTGCTTTTCAGTCTTCTTTGTAAGTTTGTAAACAAAATAGTTATTCTGGTCATACAAGAACAAACTAGAGGTCGACCGATTATGATTTTTCAACGCCGATACCGATTATTGGAGGACCAAAAAAGCAGATACCGAATAATCGGAAGATTTTTTAATTTTATTATTTGTAACAATGACAATTACAACAACACTGAATGAACACTTATTTTAACTTAATATAATACATAAATTAAATCAAGTAAATAATGAAACATGTTCAATTTGGTTTAAATAATGCAAAAACAAAGTGTTGGAGAAGAAAGTAAAAGTGCAATATGTGCTATGTAAGAAAGCTAACGTTTCAGTTCCTTGCTCAGAACATGAGAACATATGAAAGCTGGTGGTTCCTTTTAACATGAGTCTTCAATATTCCCAGGTAAGAAGTTTTAGGTTGTAGTTATTATAGGAATTATAGGACTATTTCCCTCTATACCATTTGTATTTCATTAACCTTTGACTATTGGATGTTCTTATAGGCACTTTAGTATTGCCAGTGTAACAGTATGGCTTCCATCCCTCTCCTTGCTCCTCCCTGGGCTCGAACCAGCAACACAATGACAACAGCCACCATCAAAGCAGCGTTACCCATGCAGAGCAAGGGGAACAACTACTAGAAGGCTCAGAGCGAGTGACGTTTGAAACGCTATTAGCGCACGCTTTCACTTCGGTTACACCAGCCTCATCTCAGGAGTTGATAGGCTTGAAGTCATAAACAGCGCAATGCTTGACGCACAACGAAGAGCTGCTGGCAAACGCAAAGAAAGTGCTGTTTGAATGAATGTTTACGAGCCTGCTACTGCCTACCACCGCTCCGTCAGATACTTAGATAATTGTATGCTTGTATGCTCAGTCAGATTATATGCAACGCAGGACACGCTAGATAATCTCTAGTAATATCATCAACCATGTGTAGTGATTATGATTGATTGTGTTTATAAGATAAGTTTAATGCTAGCTAGCAACTTACCTTGGCTTACTGCATTCGCATAACAGGCAGTCTCCTTGTGGAGTGCAACGAGAGAGAGGCAGGTCGTTATTGCGTTGGACTAGTTAACTGTAACGTTGCAAGATTGGATCCCCCGAGCTGACAAGGTGAAAATCTGTCGTTCTGCCCCTGAACGAGGCAGTTAACCCACCATTCCTAGGTCGTCATTGAAAATAAGAATGTGTTCTTAACTGACTTGCCTAGTTAAATAAAAGGTATAAAAAAAATGTAAAAAATTAAATCGGCAAATCAGCGCCCAAAAATACAGATTTCCGATTGTTATGAAAACTTGAAATCGGCCCTGATTAATTGGCCATTTCGATTAATCGGTCAACCTCTAGAACAAACTAATAAATGTAAGTACCTGAGTATTTCCGAAAAATAGTCACCTGATGCTTGTTAGGTTAACAATATAAGGAAAATGCGAATATCATGGCTGAAACCATCAATCTGTTCCTTCTGGTGAGATTTTAGGGAGGAATATTGATTTCTGAACCATTGATGAAGCCTCGTCCTCCGACGAAGTAAGCAGCTTTTCCCTCATTTCGTGCTATCTTGATCGTTGGCCACAACTTGTTCCTTCTTGCTATGTCCTCCGGGCTGAGATGCTCAGCGAAACGCATACCATGGCTCTGAAGGAAGGCATTCTTCCCAGCAGCTTTCCAGACAGCATCCCTGTAGAATCTGGCAGTGAAGAGGATGATAATATTGGTCTTGAATCGTTTTGCTGTTGCTTCTTGCCGAGGCGATGCACAACGTCGATGGTATCACCGACTTTGTTCTTCTCTGCAGGCATAACTTCTTGGCAGATGCGGATAGCCTAGGGTGACCAGACGTCCCCGTTTTTCCGGGGACAGTCCCCGTTTTTGGTGACCTGTCCCCGGAAATGTCCCCGTTTTTAACTGTGCGGCTTCATTCACTCTACTTCTACTAACTACTTGCTCGCGATAGTTCTTAAGAGAACTGCAGTGGGAAACTCGGCAAGAAGCTAGCGAGTATCAAGTGTAAATGATTAGTTATTGGAGAAACAAGACCAAGATGAGACTCTGGACAAGGCGGATACGGTATATTAGAGGCCTTTAATCAAGCATAATAATATCTGGCAAACGTGCAGCACGGCTCCTATTCGTCCAACCCTTAGGGAGCTTTCGGAAAAAGAGGAGGTACGACATATTTGGGCAGTACATTTATACATTGAAATGACGTAGGTAGATTCTAGTAGTCCTGGCTCCTGGTTGGTTGTTCGTAGGTGATAGACAGTCCTCTCCAGCCTGGCGTCAGTATCCCATTGGTTCTCGACAGAGTTCTTTGTCTTTGGAGCCCATCCCAAAGGGTTTTGAGCAGTGTTTATTTATGGGTTGTCAGTGTGTTTTATCTTATTCCGCCACCCTGGTGGGGGTTTCCCGTGCAGTTAGTATATTGAGAAACAGAGAGAGAGAGAGGGTATAACACAGAGTACAAGCCAAAATTGTATGGTTAAGCCCAGGCAGACAACAGTCAGTGAATGCGTCATTACATGTTTTAATATGTTATTACAACACCCCCTCTTCACGTCTATTAGACGTGACAAAAACTAAAAGTAAGAAAAATAGAATAGTCAATTTTAGGAAATTTGTAGTCCCCCTCTTCACGTCTTCAAAGAGACGTGAAAATTACTCATATGTGCATGTTTCAAACTCCACCAGAGGATCCTCCTGTTGTAGGAGGGGGAACATCAGTGCAGGGTCATTATTTGGTGCAATAGCAGAAGTAATAACTCGAGAAAGCAGGGAGCGGGCACATGGGATGCAACAACAGCCACAGAGGGTTAATATTGCAACAAACACAGAGATAGAGACCAGAATAGAAGAGACCAGGACCTTATATTTACCAAATGCATCCATCCAGGAATCCCACGTGCTGGTATCAACCCCAGAGTGGGATTTCATTTTACCATTCAGGGTACGTAGTCCTTCTAACGCAACAGTGAGACTGCCATCAGAGGCTGTGTTATTGGGGATAAATGTGCAACATTGCTCCCCAAACATAAAACATATCCCACCCTTCTCAGCCAGCAACATGTCAACGGCAATGCGATTTTGAAAAGCCATAAGGGAGGTAGCCGCCAGTTGACCATGTACGGCCTCAAAACCTTGTTGAGTCCAGTTTCCTAATTTTTGGACATTGAAATGTATATAGTTAATGCGGTCAACATTTTTATTCACAGTGCACTACCAGCAGAGAGATGATTCAAAACCTGCAGCGACCTGGTCCACCAGCTTGTACTCATCAGGGACACCCCTAGGATAACACCTATAGCATCAATATACGTGGGATCCCCAACAGTCAGGGCTTCCCGCTTGGTTCTGGTAGGCAGAAACTGTGGGTCCACAGCCTGTATCCGGGTCACCAAATCACCCACACCTATAGGGTAAACAGAGATAGGCAGTAGAAGTGTTACAAGCGCACAAGTACCCGTAGCCTTATTGGGAGGTCTGTCAAAAAGCCGAGGTCCCCCACACCACCACCAGATGTCAGCCCTAATCACTGGCTTAAAACCACCAACTACTACGATAGTATTTGTACACCAACCAACAGGGAGCAAACCTAACTGTAGTATACCCCCTGTCATGTTAATACAGGAGAATTCGGCCCTGGCAACATCAGAGGAAAATACTGGTGCCCTGTCCGTAGCGGAGACAACAGGGTAAACTGCATCCCACAAGAAACAATTACCAGTCGGATTGTCTTTGTCCATAAGGGGCATTAAACATCCGATCTCGACAGTAGCCGGGACAATGTGGAGCAATGGTCGGGCACCCATGCAAACTACACAACTAGTGGGGGTTGTATTGGCTGCTTGTTCGGTCAATAATAACTAATTGTTAGACAAACCTGAGATACCTGTAGCAACCCGAATGTTCTCATCCGGGGTAGGGGTGGTGACCACTAAAACAGCAGAACCCCACCCATCCCTGTGCTGGGGTAGGGTATGTGGCTTTGCCATATCATCACGCACCGTCACAGAAGTAGGCTGTGGTTGTGGCGTAACACAGATATATAGTGTGAAATGGACTTCAGCCCTGTCGGTATCTACATATGGGGCCAACGTAAAAACCTGACAACCCATAGTGGTCCCAGGTCGTACAATCAGCTTTAGTTGAAAACCAGTGCGTGAAAATGTAAGCCGTTTGCGCCAGGCAAGAACAACCCGTCCCTTGGAATAGCTGGACCAGTCATGCCCTGTTTCCGCCACCAGGTTTTTCCAAGACCACTCACCATATCCCCCTTTGGTTATATACCAGTTAAAACTGGAATAGGTCCAGGCAGGTAGCCCCAAACGATTTTGCGCATGACCCAAAAGGCCCCAAGGCAGGTTAACGGTGGTGGTGGCATTGAAAGGCAAACACAAGGTGGTGCTCTTCAACTCCTGGGGGGTGCACTTAGTGACCCCCACCTCACGCCTAGAAACGGTATGGTCTTGTGGTAGATAAGAGGGAAAAGAGAGAGAGTTAGTTTAACCTGGCAGAGTAGAATTCAGTGTGTGAGTCTGTAGTGGGTGCATCTGTTGGTTTATAAGCCATGTGAGTGTACATACAGTGACTCCTCCCATGAGAAGAAAAATAACAAACAGGGGTCCGGAGATCCCCAACCGTTCCCAAGGAGTACGGTGTGACTTAGTCAGTGAATATGGGGCTGAACCTCCCATTTTCCCTGACTAAGGAGGTGCAAGATTTGGGGCCGAATGTAGACCACTTAGGTCGGTTCTGACTTCCGTCAGTGTGCGGGAAGGGGTTGGAGCTGGTGTACAATGTGTGAGGTGGTGCCAAGGTGCGCCCAATTTACCTTTGACCTGGACTGAGTGTGAAGTAACCTCCTTCACTTCGTACAGACCAGTCCACCTGGGTTCCAGCCACTTTCTCTTGTGGACCTTTACCCTTACACAGTCTCCAAGTTTTACCTTCAGTGGTGGCGTGTCCCCCGGCAGCTCCCCCTCCTGGACCTTGTGAACCTGGGTAGAGAGTGCTGCAGAGAGAACCGTCAGTTTTTTCACATAATTAGACATTACAATTTATTGCACATCAAGGGCGGGCATATGACCTCCCTCCCTTGGTGGGCCAGGCATGACTCTACCAGTCATTATCTCATGAGGAGAGAGATGGGTGCCTGATCCTGGTGAGGCTCTCATGGCCATCAACGCCAGGGGCAGGGCTTCGACCCATTTCAACTTCGACCCGGCACAAACGTTTGACTTGCGCGTTCCATGAGACCTTGGGATTGTGGCCTATAACTGACTTCGCATCCTCCCCCGCCATTGGAATTGCCTCTACCCATTTGGAAAACCTATCCACCATCACTAATAGGTATTGTTTCCCATTAACCACCTTATTCGTCCCCATGTCAGTGTAATCTATTCTAATATCCTGAAATCATGCATTAGGTAATGGTTATGATCCCATTGGTGTTCGATATGGTTTCTTTGGGTTGTGTCTGTCACAAACATTGCATTCGTCACAAAATAAATCATAAAATAAATAAGTCAGTCATATTTTTTATGTGAGGGCCTTTTGGAGGGTCTTTAGTTTGCCTTCGTGTGTGTGGGGCCATGTGCTTCTCATAAAAGTTCTGGGTCCATCAGTGTGGACTGCTTCATGGGCATGGTTTCTGTTGCATTGAGTGTGCAATGGATCTCAGCTTGGGGAGTCTTATATGGGTGCAGTGTAGATTTGAGCTTTCAGTTGGTTGAACTTAAACTGGATGTGAGGGGTGGCAGGCTCTGTGGGTAGGCATTTTAGCCAGTACACTTCTGGGGTTTCAGACAGTGTGGGCATCTTTTATGGCCAGGGCATGGTGTTCCCTGCCATACCTTGAAACTGTGGTTGGTTGTAATCTTGCTGTTGCTGCTGCATGTGGCTGGGCCCTGGGTGGTTGTATTGTAGAGGAGGGGGTCCTCTTCCTCCTCCTCCTCATCCTGTGTTCGTGGCTTTGGGTAGTAGTGTTTTCATTGCAGTTGGTGTAGCCATGTAGAGGCTCCTCCATGTAGGCTGGGCATCTGTCCCATCAAAGCGGTCTTCCAAGGCTGGTACTCAACGAAGCGTGGATCAACTGCTGGGCGTAGGGGAAGTTGGTAGGCCCCTTCCTGCTCCTTTCAGTGCTTGTGTCAAGCCTATGATTTCAGCTAATTGTCTGTGTTTGGAGTAGAGGAGAACTGAATAAGATCGTGGCCTTCTCTCTTTAGGAGGCCCGTTTGTGATTCACCTTCCCTTCCTTGTGGGTAGTTCAGCAGGGACCCACCTGGGCCTTGTAGTGCTGTGGGGCTTGAGCAATCGGGCCTTTCTTCACAGACGAGGTGGCCTTCTTGAATCCCCACAGTCATGTTCCCTTTTAGCTGCCCTCCCTGCATCATGAAGACCGGGGCCTGTATGGCTGCTGGTGTGGTGTGGGTTTTAAATGGGTTGTGTGGGAGTATGCGAATGGATTTTGTGAATAGGGAGGTGGCACTTCAGTCTTCTCTTCCTGTGGCAGTGGCGGGTATAGAGAGAGCGGGGCCGATGGGGTGGTCACGGTGGGCGGTGGTGTGTTGTGGTTGTTGATTGTGCCTTCTCTGACGTCATCTGAGGCCCCAGCAAGCACCCCCATCATATCAGGTTTCTTTTGTGGGCGTGTCCTTTTTGTCTCCTCTATTGCCCATGTCCCTATTCTCAGCTCCGCCTCCGCTCTCTCTCTCTCCTTCGTTCCTTTCTTCTTGAAAAAATGGCTGCTATTCTTTTCTGCCTCACTCTCTTTCCATAGTGCTGAGTTGTTCCCTTGATGGGGCAACTCCACTAATGTAACCTGCCTGGGTCCATCTTAGCCTAATTTCCCCCCATATCTTCTTTATTGATTTATATTCCTGTTTTCCTCCTGTCCTTTCCTGTATTCTCTGATCTAAATATTCATTGAATTTGAGTTTGGGAACGGTAATTGAGGCCATATTGACGATTCACTATGTCTGGGTCCGATAAAAAATGATGTAAAACAATTAAAAAACAACTAAATGTGCTAACAAGACATTGCACTATGACCCTCCGCAACTATGTGCACTTAGCCCATCACTTTGTTCGAAACCAGCGATGTATCCCTGGTGCCCACACAGACTTATCTCTCGTGTCTCACCCTCGTGCACACAGAGTTTTGTAGAATTACTGTACTATAATATCGCAAAGGGATATTCGCGAGATAATTATGCGTCTAGGGTATTTTACTGGAGTAATTTTACAGGTTCACACATTTCTACTGCCTGGCGAAATGTTAGTGTCCCAAACGCCTACTTTTGGGTCAATGTCAATGCATTCAGATGCCTTCTATAATATTTGTCAAATTAATTCTAGGCAACCCCAACAGCACAAAGAGAACAGAAATCAATTCGTTACACGGCACGGCGGCCGCACAACCCCGCCCAAACTTTTGACTCGGCGGTCAAATTTAGAGCCGGTGGTCAGTATCCCTCGGTCTCATGGAACGGTGAATCAGTGACATTAATCTGGAGAGATCAGGTTTAATTCCTTCACTCCTAGTCCAATTATTTAGCTTATTAACTGATGCTCCTAGTGGGATGCTACTCCACTAGTTACAGTCTTAAATATACGTCTCGATCAATTAACAAAACATTTCATCATCTCATTCATATTTCATTTCACTGAGTTATCGAATCCCTCACCGTAACACCTAAACGATTGCCACATCGAAAATTGGCAGACTATTTGGACCCGATTAAAACAGTGCATCACATTCCATCAAATTCTGTTATCAAATCCTTCACCGTAACACCTAGTCGATTTACATATCAACTATTGCCAGCCTATATGGATTAGATTTTAAACAATAATTCCTCACCATGACACCCAGCAAATTTACATATTACTGTTGCTGGACTATTTGAATCAGATTTGAACAATATATTTACACAGATATCATTATGCAAATGCCTTTGGTTATCGGAACATTTTTCATAAATTTAACGGCAATTCATACTCACGCACTCAGTACTTCTGACCATAATTTGGATACTGATTATACTATAATATGCAGATTTCGATTAAACAGGTTCTGCTTACCTTTATAGTGTCGAGCTCTTTGGTCAGTTTCCTGAGGCGAGTTGAATCCCCGATGGCTCCTGTAGACAGGTCGCCCGTCCTTCTAGAATCTGTCGTCAACTTGTCTTTTCTCTCATCAAATCTATGGACCGAATTCATGGATTTCTACCATCCTCTAGCTACCAATTTGTAAATGATTAGTTATTGGAGAAACAAGACCAAGATGAGACTCTGGACAAGGCGGATACGGTATATTAGAGGCCTTTAATCAAGCATAATAATATCTGGCAAACGTGCAGCACGGCTCCTATTCGTCCAACCCTTAGGGAGCTTTCGGAAAAAGAGGAGGTACGACATATTTGGGCAGTAGAATTATACATTGAAATGACGTAGGTAGATTCTAGTAGTCCTGGCTCCTGGTTGGTTGTTTGTAGGTGATAGACAGTCCTCTCCAGCCTGGCGTCAGTATCCCATTGGTTCTCGACAGAGTTCTTTGTCTTTGGAGCCCATCCCAAAGGGTTTTGAGCAGTGTTTATTTATGGGTTGTCAGTGTGTTTTATCTTATTCCGCCACCCTGGTGGGGGTTTCCCGTGCAGTTAGTATATTGAGAAACAGAGAGAGAGAGAGGGTATAACACAGAGTACAAGCCAAAATTGTATGGTTAAGCCCAGGCAGACAACAGTCAGTGAATGCGTCATTACATGTTTTAATATGTTATTACAACACAAGTGAATCCACAACATCACCTCAAACGTCTTTTCAAGTCAGGTAAGTTACAATCGTTTGAAATACTAGCTAGTGCTGTTATAATGTCAAAATGTATTATATAGATAGATGGTCTGCTCTATAAGTTTTTAAATAGGTTATGCTAGCGAACACTAGCTATGTAGACTACGTTAGCTAGCTAAGTTAAGTTAGCTAGCTACTGTTATGGTAGCTAGGTTAAAAAACGTTCACATGTAAACATGCAGTGGACTGGCTATTTTGAAAATATGATTATATTAAATGAATGCACAATTAATTCTGAGAATATTTTTGTAGATTACAATTTTAATGGTTTGGCATTATAAGTAGTGTGAAAATATATTTAGAAATGTTCATGGATAACATTATCAGTGGAGAGAAAGATGAGGAGGAAGACTGGATAGGAAGAAGAGTGAAGGAGACAGTGGAGGAAAAGTAAAGATATGGTTACAGAGCCTGCCAATTTATTATTCCAAACATGTTTTTGAGATAAAATACAGAAATGAGGCAAGCAATGGGAATCTGTTAACCAAAGTATTTGATCTAATAATGATATTTATAAATACAGATTGGAGAGGAAGGAGAATGAAAAATAAAGGGAGTAAAAAGAGTGAAGCAAGGAGAGTGTAGAATAGTGAGGTGGAAAGGTGAAGAGAAGGAAAGGAAGACGAGTGAAGAAAAGAGGAGGAGAAGAAAAAGTTAAGAGAGTAAGAAGAGTGACATAAGGAGAGTGAAGAACAGACAGAGGAGATACAATGACTCTTTCCAAGAAACGGAAATGCACTTTTTATGAAAAACATGATGAGAGAATTTCCATTTATATGCTCAGGTCAAGACGATAGAATGGTTCACTGCACCCTTTGTAATTCCTCTCTTTCAATTGGCAGCCGGAGAAGAACGGCAGTGGTAGAACATCAACAGACGAAAAAGCACAAAGCCTCTCTGATTGTCCGTGTTGGTATGCCCTCTGTCACCACATTCTGCAAGAAGGTAGAGCCTTCCCAAGAAGAATATGGTTTAGCTGTGCAGGAGGGTGTCTTTGCATACCACACACTATGCGACACAATCCTAGTTACAGATCTATGGACTGCACAGCACAACTGACACGGAAGCTTTATGAGACAAAGTTTACATGTGCTAGGACAAAATGTGACGCCATAGTGAGTAACATGTCAGCAACTACTTTGGTAACACAGGACCTAGACGAGGTTTCTCCACGCATCGCGCAGACAGGAAAAAACATCTTTCTGGTAAAAAGAGGGGCGGGGGCGTATGCCTTATGACTAACGTGACATGGTGCGATGAAAGAAACATACAGGAACTCAAATCCTTCTGTTCACCTGATTTAGAATTCCTCACAATCAAATGTAGACCGCATTATCTACCAAGAGAATTCTCTTCGATTATAATCACAGCCGTATATATCCCCCCCCAAGCAGACACATCGATGGCTCTGAACGAACTTTATTTAACTCTCTGCAAACTGGAAATAATTTATCCGGAGGCTGCATTCATTGTAGCTGGGGATTTTAACAAGGCTAATCTGAAAACAAGACTCCCCAAATTTTATCAGCATATCGATTGCGCAACCAGGGGAGGAAAGACCTTGGACCATTGTTACTCTAACTTCCGCGACGCATATAAGGCCCTGCCCCGCCCCCCTTTCGGAAAAGCTGACCACGACTCCATTTTGTTGATCCCTGCCTACAGACAGAAACTAAAACAAGAGGCTCCCACGCTGAGGTCTGTCCAACGCTGGTCCGACCAAGCTGACTCCACACTCCAAGACTGCTTCCAACACGTGGACTGGGAGATGTTTCGTATTGCGTCAGATAACAACATTGACGAATACGCTGATTCGGTGTGCGAGTTCATTAGAACGTGCGTTGAAGATGTCGTTCCCATAGCAACGATTAAAACATTCCCTAACCAGAAACCGTGGATTGATGGCAGCATTCGTGTGAAACTGAAAGCGCGAACCACTGCTTTTAATCAGGGCAAGGTGTCTGGTAACATGACCGAATACAAACAGTGCAGCTATTCCCTCCGCAAGGCTATCAAACAAGCTAAGCGCCAGTACAGAGACAAAGTAGAATCTCAATTCAACGGCTCAGACACAAGAGGCATGTGGCAGGGTCTACAGTCAATCACGGACTACAGGAAGAAACCCAGCCCAGTCACGGACCAGGATGTCTTGCTCCCAGGCAGACTAAATAACTTTTTTGCCCGCTTTGAGGACAATACAGTGCCACTGACACGGCCTGCAACGAAAACATGCGGTCTCTCCTTCACTGCAGCAGAGGTGAGTAAGACATTTAAACGTGTTAACCCTCGCAAGGCTGCAGGCCCAGATGGCATCCCCAGCCGCGCCCTCAGAGCATGCGCAGACCAGCTGGCCGGTGTGTTTACGGACATATTCAATCAATCCCTATACCAGTCTGCTGTTCCCACATGCTTCAAGAGGGCCACCATTGTTCCTGTTCCCAAGAAAGCTAAGGTAACTGAGCTAAATGACTACCGCCCCGTAGCACTCACATCCGTCATCATGAAGTGCTTTGAGAGACTAGTCAAGGACCATATCACCTCCACCCTACCTGACACCCTAGACCCACTCCAATTTGCTTACCGCCCAAATAGGTCCACAGACGATGCAATCTCAACCACACTGCACACTGCCCTAACCCATCTGGACAAGAGGAATACCTATGTGAGAATGCTGTTCATCGACTACAGCTCGGCATTCAACACCATAGTACCCTCCAAGCTCGTCATCAAGCTCGAGACCCTGGGTCTCGACCCCGCCCTGTGCAACTGGGTACTGGACTTCCTGACGGGCCGCCCCCAGGTGGTGAGGGTAGGCAACAACATCTCCTCCCCGCTGATCCTCAACACGGGGGCCCCACAAGGTTGCGTTCTGAGCCCTCTCCTGTACTCCCTGTTCACCCACGACTGCGTGGCCACGCACGCCTCCAACTCAATCATCAAGTTTGCGGACGACACAACAGTGGTAGGCTTGATTACCAACAACGATGAGACGGCCTACAGGGAGGAGGTGAGGGCCCTCGGAGTGTGGTGTCAGGAAAACAACCTCACACTCAACGTCAACAAAACTAAGGAGATGATTGTGGACTTCAGGAAACAGCAGAGGGAACACCCCCCTATCCACATCGATGGAACAGTAGTGGAGAGGGTAGCAAGTTTTAAGTTCCTCGGCATACACATCACAGACAAACTGAATTGGTCCACTCACACAGACAGCATCGTGAAGAAGGCGCAGCAGCGCCTCTTCAACCTCAGGAGGCTGAAGAAATTCGGCTTGTCACCAAAAGCACTCACAAACTTCTACAGATGCACAATCGAGAGCATCCTGGCGGGCTGTATCACCGCCTGGTATGGCAACTGCACCGCCCTCAACCGTAAGGCTCTCCAGAGGGTAGTGAGGTCTGCACAACGCATCACCGGGGGCAAACTACCTGCCCTCCAGGACACCTACACCACCCGATGTCACAGGAAGGCCATAAAGATCATCAAGGACATCAACCACCCGAGCCACTGCCTGTTCACCCCGCTATCATCCAGAAGGCGAGGTCAGTACAGGTGCATCAAAGCTGGGACCGAGAGACTGAAAAACAGCTTCTATCTCAAGGCCATCAGACTGTTAAACAGCCACCACTAACACTGAGTGGCTGCTGCCAACACACTGACACTGACTCAACTCCAGCCACTTTAATAATGGGAATTGATGGGAAATGATGTAAATATATCACTAGCCACTTTAAACAATGCTACCTTATATAAATGTTACTTACCCTACATTATTCATCTCATACGCATACGTATATACTGTACTCTATATCATCGACGGTATCCTTATGTAATACATGTATCACTAGCCACTTTATACTATACTATGCCACTTTGTTTACATACTCATCTCATTGTACATACTGTACCCGATACCATCTACTGTATCTTGCCTATGCTGCTCTGTACCATCACTCATTCATATATCCTTATGTACATATTATTTATCCCCTTACACTGTGTACAAGACAGTAGTTTTGGAATTGTTAGTTAGATTACTTGTTATTACTGCATTGTCGGAACTAGAAGCACAAGCATTTCGCTACACTCACATTAACATCTGCTAACCATGTGTATGTGACAAAAAAATTTGATTTGATTTGATTTGATTTGATTTGATTTAGGTTGAATTTGTGTCCCTGTCCATTGATGCGTTCAATCATGGATATGTAAAGTTGCTGTCAATAGTAGTCAGATATTGTAAGATTTATGGTGGCAACACATCTGTGGAAACAAAACTGCTTGATTTTGTTGAATTGAATGGAAAACAGCAGAGGAAATTGCAGCTGAGGTCCTGGTGGTCATCCAAAAATGTAACCTGGAAAACATTCTCTGCTGACAACAAATACCAACTTTGGAGGACTGAACAGGCTGGGGAGGGTCAATGTCCATACCAAAGTAAAAAATGCTCTGCAGCGGGAGGTGATTGGCTTAGGTTGTCCTGCCCACGTCATTCATAACACGGCCAGAACAGCTTTGGATATGATGTTGAGTACCTGCTCACAAAGATATTTGGATATGTTCATATTTTCACCGTCAGAGTAGAAAGACTGAAGGGCTTTTGTGAGTTGTTGGCCAGGAGTACAATAACATTTTAGGACACAGCAATGTTCGCTGGATGTCCATGCTCCCTGCTCTAGAAAGAGTGCTGAAAATGTATGTGCCATTGAAATCCTTTTTTATTTCTGAAGACAAATGCCCTGTTGTCCTGTGAACAATGTTCGAAGATCCACTGACTGAACTTTGGCAGGCCTTTGTCCATGGAAACTTGACCGTATTCAGTGACTCGATCCTTGATCGTGTCCGCTGCAATTCTGAGAAACGTTGAGGCAAAATTGACTGCAAGACGTGATGACAACTTCATTCCAGTTTTGGTCAGAGGACTTCTGAGAGAGCTGGAGCCATGTCTAAAGAGAGCGTTCTCAAAACATCCCAATCATTCTTCACTATGGCTGTGAACTACTTGCAAGCATGGGGAAAGCACCCAGATAATCTAAAATATTTACATGGTCTCCTTTTAAAAAGGCAACCCTGGATCTCTTCTGCGTCACACTGCAGGAAAAATGCCCCAATGTGACCATCAATGAGGATGCATTGTGTGACGAGGTTACTGGCCTGCAAGAGTTCCTAAAGGGGGGATCGCTTGAAGAATGGAAAACATCTGAGACACAGCTTAGTCAGAGATGGAGCACGGTGGTTACCCACTTCAAAGAGAATGACATCCCACACACTAACCTGGCTAGATTAGCGTCTGTTGTCATGTGCTTACCTGGAGGTAATGCACCAGTCGAGAGAGTGTTCTCCCAAATGAATGATCTATGGACAACAGCAAGAAATAGGTTCACTGATCCTACCATCAAAGCTGAGCTTATTGTGAAGACAAACTTCAACCTCCCCTGCCAGGAGTTCATGGAGAAGCTGGCCAAAGACAGAGCAATCCTGAAGAAAATACATTATTCTGAGAAATATACAGATTAGGTTGGTATAAATATATGATGTAGTTACCAATCTCATCAGCATCTTATTTATTTATTATGTTAAGTATTTCACGTATACTATTGTCAGTTTTTTTCAATTTTGCTCATGTTCTCTTCTGCTCTTATTCTAGCAGGAACACTGAATGGCTGTTCAGATCAGACAGTTCTGTCTCGTCTGTAGTGTTTCTGTAATATAGTTGTTTTCTCTATCACAGTGGGCCTGTTAGACTAAATACATGAAACCGGAATTGTCCCCCATTTTTATTTTATAGATAATAACATTGGATATTTTAATTATATATTGACCACCGAACTGGAAATGTCCCCGATTCTCATTTCAGAAATCTGGTCACCTTAGGATAGCCTCTCCTCACACATCTTCATTCTCTCCCTCTGGCAAGCCGTCGAGTGTCAGGTTCCATCTTCTTGGGTATTGTTCCAGATCAGTGAGATGTCTAGACATTGTTTTTCTTTTCCACTTTTGCCACTCTCGTTTTCACACCCTTGATTTCACCACATGCAAACTCCAGTCTTTTTCAAGCCTTCGATACCATTTTCTCAATGGCGTCAGACATGGAGTTGATGAGTAAGGAGAGGGTAGCCACGATGTCAGAGTTCATGTTGTTTTTTTTGGGAGGGTGGAGGTTTGCACGGAGTAACCGGTAAAGAGGGGAACTCGTCATCTTCAACAGCATTCGAAAGCATGATATTATCCATAGGCCAAGCGTAGTTATGGCAGTTGTCTATAAGCATGTTTCTCTCTCTTTGATTAGCAATAGAACAGATAACTTCTTCCTTTCTTTTTTTATCACGACTTTGCATGGACATGCCGATATAAATTATCAAATTATTATTCCAGTCACAGGAAAGGTCTTATATCTTGAACAAATAAAAACAGTAATAGTAATGACTGTAAACTTGTTTTCACAATCTTTCTGATGTTTGGTACGGGGCTCGGTAAACAGCGTATGTTCAAGCCGCCATCTTGGCACCACTTCACATCATGTAGACGTGTGTTCACATGGTGTTCATGTCGCGTGTCAGTTTGCGTGTAAGTTTATTATGAATGATCTTCCCATGAACGCCTTAAAAACGTCTACATGTGGTACACGTTTCGTGTTAGTTTAATTAAGTATCTGTTTAGTTCATCAATTTCACTTGTTGATTTAGCTAAAATAGGCTTATCACCTCAATACAAAATTGATTAGGCTAGTTGATATCGAAGCCACCATTACTGTATAGATATGCCTATTTCTCGCATCAATACAAATACACAGGCTTTTTGGTAGCCTAGTGGTTAGAGCGTTAGGCCAGTAACTGAAAGGTAACTATATCAAATCCCAAAGCTGACAAGATAAACTTTTTTTGTCGTTTTTCCCAAACAAGGCAGTTAACCCACTGTTCCCAGGGTGACAAATGCGTGGATTTCGATTAAGGCAGCCCCCCACACCTGTCTGATTCAGAGGGGTTGGGTTAAATGCGAAAGACACATTTCAATTGAATGCATTCAGTTGTACAACTGACTAGGTATCCCCCTTTTCTTTGTTGGAGGTAGCCTAGGTCTCTAGTGGCGCATTCAAAACAACTCGGAAGTCGGCAATCTCTGACTTCCGACTTCAGTGCGTTCAAGACAACTGGGAACTCAGACTGGGATTTTTGTTTTGTTTTGAACAGTCATCCAACTCGGAATCTCTGGCATCTTTCTCTGACCTGAAAATCACTGATGTCATGATTTGACCTCGCCCCCCCCCCCCCCCCCCCCCCACACACACACACACACACTTTAACAGATTAACAGACATAATCACTGTCAACATGCAATCGTTCGTTTATACATTTCTGTGGAGATGTTTTATGATTAAAAGCTGATTAAAAGTTAGAATCGGTATGGGTCTATGCATTGGCCAAACAGTTTAAAAGATAAAAACATGTATTATTCAGGAGAATCCCATTGAATCATGCTATTCATTTCAGTGCAGTTGCGTTCTTACGCATATCCTTAGACTAAACGGAACTGAAAACACCACAGCCTGTTTTGATCACAGTTCATGTTGAAACCTTAACATTTATGCTGTTTGTCAATGATTTAGCCCACAATTGCCTACAGATTTGATACACATGAAGACCTATATTTCATCTGGAATTGACAAACAAGAGCCTGACTAGGACACATTAATGTTACTTACCTTACAGATCACAAAGTGAGCTAATTTCCACTACATTCATATACATTTGATTCATACACTGGCTTGTCTGGCTGGCATGTTTTAATTTTAAACAGGCATTCCCTTATCTACACTCAAATCATTTTAGTCCTCAATTATGATTTTTTTAAAATCATGGCTCTTTAGTACACCCTTGTGGTTGAATATATATATTATATATATTATATTATATGTGTGTATATATATATATATATATATAATATATATTATATATATGTACGATACAATTAATAATGTTGAACTAAGAAATACCATCAAGGGATACATTACAATTTACAATAAAGAACACCTTATGAAACAGCTGTGAAAACCAATCTAGCAATATTTTAGATTTAAATACATAACCATTTATATTTTTTTGCTACATATGTGTCAATTTACTTTCAGATTTGTTGTACACTCACATGGCAATCAGACTGAAATACAGAATTCTGGTGTGTGGAATAGAGAGGAGGTGGATATTGTGTGGATGGGAGGTTCTGCCTGTCACTTGTTTTTCAACAGGTAGTCAGTTTTAGAAGGTGGACTTGAATAGGGAAACTGCAAATTCCAGGCACTGAGTGTTTGCAGTGCTAGTGTTTTTAGCAAATCTGTGTATCTCACATTATGTGCCCAGTATGATAGTGTTCTTGCTCTTTCTTAGCAGATAATGACAACATGACAATAACAGTAGCTGTAGATGATGTAATGAAAAGTTGGAGGGTGGTTGGTAATGGAGAACATCAGGTGGATCCATGTCTGAGTGTTAGGCAGAACCCCCTAGGTCCTGGAGAACAGGAGCAGAGTAAATGGAACAGGGTACACAAGCAAACCCACAGGTTAAATGAATGTCAGGTATGTAAAAATACAGTTATTGAATGATTTAATTTAAATGTTTGATGAAACATGCAATAATGTTAATGGCAGACAGAAAAGAAAGGATACCTGTCTAATATTTGATGTCAGTGGGGTTATAAGGGATGGTCCCTGGAAAAGATAGAGAGATGAGTTGTGAGAGAAACTCCAGCGTGGTGTCATGACCACTGGAGTCATACACCTTAACAGTACCTACCTGGAAGTGGCGGTTACTTAACGTGACCCAGTGGTTAACCTTGAGATTGACTATTTGGAGAAACCACTGGGCCAGTGTTGGTACTGCTGACAGCATGGCGATGCCGCCCACCACAAGGCAGCAAATGCAAATAGTTATCATCTCAGATTTTTATATTCACCTTAACGGATGTTGACCCCAGCTAGGAGTGAAAAAGCACCAAGCTTTCCCAGGTCTCGCCTTCCTTTCGTCCTTCTTCCAACCCAAGTCATTCACCCAGATGTCAAAGCACTTGGTCCCCTTGATTCTCCTCCGGTGGCCCTCCTTCTGTTTCTCCTGCGCCTTGTCCATGTTCAGTCTCACCTTGATTGATAATTTAAATAAATGCAATTATATTTCATATTATTACAAATGCATCTCTTAGGTATCTCTTGGAAGACCTGAAAATAAATTAACAGCGGACAATAATGTTGACCTGGTAAAAAAACACATCCTTCTCAGTCCGTGCCTGAAGGTGGTCCTTGAAGGTGTTCTGATCTGGTTCGACAACTTCCACCACATCTATTAGTGACCTCAAAGTACGTTGTACAAAAATAGCAATAGAAAAACACAAAGTCAATCACACATTTTTTAGACTACAGTATAGGCAATCATTTTATATACAATTGCATTGTATACCTCAGTAAACAGCTGCAACTCCCATCCTTACAGTAGGCGATAGGGTGAGTACTCTGGAGGCCTGGAAGATGCTGTTGTGTGCAAAGATAATTACCTTCAGGTTGTCCTCCAACTATTCTTGGAGCCAGTCAAGGGACTTGCCCATGGCAGTCTTGAGGGTGTGGTTTGTCTGTTCATCCAAACCTGGATGAGGGGCTAGGAAAGGGATATCTATTAACAATGGAAGATATTGAAATGTCTGATTATGTACCATGGAAAAACAAAAACTAATTGTAAAAAAATAAACTAACACAAACCATTGGTGACAGAATATAACCTATAACAACTCTACCTTGTTCCAGAGTTTACGACCTCGGTCACTCAAGGTGACCTCAGGAGAACCATGGGTGTTTGAAGATGTCCATCATCGCCTTGGAGGTGGCCTCGCCAGTCTGGTATCATACAAAAGAAAATACATTTTTGGTTCCAAGAATTACAGAAGGGAATTTAGAGTTAAGCACGTTCTCTTCATTTGCAGAGCTTAATGGGTATTGCCTCCACCCAATTGGTAAAATAATCGGTCGCCATCAGGCTAGACAGGTACTTTCTTTAAGCACAAGGTGACACATTTAAACATTGTGTTCTCTCTGATATGACATTCATTGAAATCAAAATAATTTCAGATATAATAGAATGTGATCGATAAACAAACTGTTATTTCACTTGCTAAGCTGTCCACTTCCTTGACAATCCCATGCCAAAAGTTGTGTCTGTTGATTTTGGCAATCATGTGCTTGACTCCGAAATGGCCAACATGCATCTCGGTCAGCATGGTCTCCGTCTCCTCAGTGAAAAGTACCCTCCTGTGTGGCTGGCCATCCTTCCCCCGTAGGTACATGTGATTGCCTAACAAGTTTGAAGACAAAAGTTGTTGAAATACAAAAGTCTATGTAATTTTTCACACACAACTTACTTTCTCTGCCTCTCTCTCCCCCCATCTCTCTCTGTCTTTCACTCTCTTCCCACCTCTTTCACTCTCACTAGCAATGTAAAAAAAAAAAACAGTTTAAATTATTTATTCCTATTTCACAATACTTTGTTATATAAAGACATATATGGTAAAGAAAAAATAAACACTCTTCTTCTTCTAACATTTGCTAGACTACATACGGGTCTTCTTTGATACTATCGCAGTCTGCAAACAAATGTCACAAGTGCATGCCGCCACCCACTGCCCTGGTTGTATATCAGCCCAAATAATTAACAAAATACAAATAAACAAAAACAAAACCCAACATATTCCTTTATTCAGATTCAACTGCCAATGCCCATCTCACAAGCTCTGGGGCATGAGAAAGAAAAGTATCTTCAAACAGTATTCTTCATAATGTTTCGGCAGTCCTGTAAACCTAATAACCTTTTTTTTGCAGGGAGACAGTATTTGGCATGACAGGCTCTTTGATTTTTCATTTGTTTTCCATAAATGACGACTGTAGTGGAAGGATGAGAAGGGCGATACTGGCTGGCGTTCCCATGGAAGTCCTGGGGTCACTGACGACAGATGAAAATGAAAATGAAAATCAACTAAATTAATGTTACTGTGTGAATTATATTGTCATGTTTGGATTGTTAAAGAGTTCGTAAAGTGCTATGAATGTTGATATATTTTATTGCACTGTTCATAGTGAGCGACACAAGGGTGCGCTCCTATCATTTAAATATAGATGATTAGATTAGAATCTTGTTAATCATTGTGATGAATTATATTTACTATCTTCTGCTATTTTATGAATAAACAGGCATCGGTAAAAACAACAACAAAAACGTTTCGATGCTCCGCATAGGCCCTTTAATTTTTCATTTGTTTTCCATGAATGATGACTGTATAGTGGAAGATTGAGAGAAGATGATATACTCGCGACTGGTGACTGGCTGGCGTGCAAAGCCCAGCATGATGACTCAATCACGATTTAATTACATTGTCTGGATGGCAGACCACCTGTGGGCTATCACAAGTTTCAAACATACCTTATCTGTGGCGATCTCTAAGAGGCGTTCTCATGGAAGTCCTTGGGTCACTGGACGCCTGGGGAGGTGTGAAGACAGATCAACGAAATTAATGTTACTGTGTAAATTAAATTGTCATGTTTGAATTTCTCAAGAGTTCACAAAGAGTCACGATATATATTTTATTGTACTGTAAGTGCTATGGATTTATTGCTACACGGAGTGTTATTTTGTTCGTCGGGCAGCCGATAGTTCAACGAGGGAGCGACACAATGCGCTCCTATCATTTACATTGAGTTTATTAGATTCGAATCTGGCTGTGATTTCCTGTCTTTCGTTAAAACTAGCATAGTGCAAAGAAATGTTAATTCGGGTTGTGCGTGAGTTTCTGCTTGAATTTGGTTAAAAGGACAGTGAATTTGTTCATACTTTGAGAACTTGCTACCAAGCTCGTGTGTATCAGAAAAAAACATTGTGTTTTCTCTTAGAGACTATTCTGAACTGAAGACGTGTTACCACGTTGTTTTAGTCTATTGGTGATAGTCATATACTCTGTGTAATTCTATAATGTATAATGTATTTCATGTACACTGTAATTGTCTGAGTGTCAATTATTTCATCCTATTAGTTAAATAGAGTAACTGCATTCCTCGTTTTACAGAGTAATTATTTGATTGACCAAATGCTTATAATTTAGAAGGTCTATTGGTAGTTGTTATTTACACATACCGTAGCATACTCTTGGGTACCACCTTGACATCTCTGATCTGCTTGCCTCAATTAATTAATGCTAGAACATTGGTTTCCAGGATTAGTTATTTGTATCAAGTCTCTTAATAATTGCATAGCGGTGTAAGTTAGAAATGTTCATTATAGTCATACTGAGTCAGTGATACAATGATTCACTATCTTGCTAGATCCTCCAGAGATGCACAGGGCCTGTTGCATTTATTTGTACAGAAAACCACGGCAATAAAGGTGCTATCTAGATCCTAAAATGATTATTCCGCTGTCCCCATAGGAGAACCCTTTTTGTTTCCAGGTAGAACCCCTTTGGTGCCTAGGTAGAACCATGTTGTGTTCCATTCTACAGATGGTTCTGCATGGAACCCAAAAGGGTTGTTACTCGAACCAAAAAGGGTTATTTAAAGGGTGCTCCTATGGGAACTGCCGTATAACCCTTTGGAACCGCTTTTTCAACGAGTGTACTCAACAAGTTCAACCTGTTCAGTTTACACCATTTAATTTCTACTCCAACATCTGCCTGGTATTCAAAATAAAACGGCATAAACACCACCACCTTTAAACGTTTTCGTCAACCTCTGCTCAGACTTAAATAGCAGTGTCCCAAGAACCTCCTCCTGTAGTGACTGTAGCATCCTCAAACTGTCCACCTTCTTCTACTAAACTGCCTTCTCATACAAAGCAATAAAGACATGAAATGGCCTCATCTGAACATGGATCAAGTCAAATCAGACGTGCGCACACTGAATTTGATCTAATAGGTAACAGTGACATGTTTAATGCAACAGAATACACACTAAAAACACATTACATTTCAATAGGTGCAATAAGTTAGTTTGATTACTTTGATTAGATTATGTGTTTGTGTCTTTTACAAGTCAAATGTACACTAGCCTACTCCACTATCGACACCGTAAATAATATTGCCTACGTGCTTTCGACAATGCGTTATCAACTCGTTATCAACAAAAAAGTACTTGGACTTATAAACACAGTAGGCCTAAATATTTCCTAACGATATCACAACTTAAATATAGCCTACTTACTCCTCAATTGGACCAAGGACATCTTGGTAATTCTTTTCATCATCTCTAAAAAAACTATCTTGGGCAGACACTCGAAAACTCGAAAATAAATTAATGTATGTGCCGCTGCTGTGCTCTCAAATACCGTGCCCGTCTCTCACTCTATCTGGATTCCCTGGGACGTCCTTACCCTAAACCATAAACTAACATGAAACTTAACCATTTTACATTTATTCTTGCCTCGTAGCCTAGTGGTTAGAGCATTGTGCCAGTAACCAAAAGGTTGCTAGATTGAATCCCTGAGCTGACAAGGTTAAAAACAAATCTGTCGTTCTGCAACCTGAACAAGGCAGTTAACCCACTGTCCCTAGGCCGTCATTGTTAAGAAGAATTTGTTCTTAACTGACTTGCCTAGTTAAATGTAAAAAAAAAATTGAGGTAGGAACATCCCAAGGATCCCGAATAGCACGGACCCTCTGGGAAAGTCTATGAACTGCTCTATTCGACTGAAGGGACATCCCAAGGATACCAAATAGCAACTATGAACTCCTCTGAAAGCTGTGGACACAACTCTTATTGGTTGGGAACTGGTAACAACACAGTCTGTGATTAGCTAACAAAGTTTAGATCTGTATACAGTGAGATAAAAAAAAAACATACAATTCCATGAGGTGTTGAGGGAAAGACAGATATTTTGTATTTTTTTTATTTCACCTTTATTTAACCAGGTAGGCAAGTTGAGAACAAGTTCTCATTTACAATTGCGACCTGGCCAAGATAAAAGCAAAGCAGTTCGACACATACAACAACACAGAATTACATGCGGAGTAAAACAAACATACAGTCAATAATACAGTAGAAAAACAAGTCTATATACAATGTGAGCAATTGAGGTGAGATAAGGGAGGTAAAAGGCAAAAAAATGGCCATGGTGGCGAAGTAAATACAATATAGCAAGTAAAACACTGGAATGGTAGATTTGCAGTGGAAGAATGTGCAAAGTAGAGATAGAAATAATGGGGTGCAAAGGAGCAAAATAAATAAATACAGTAGGGGGAGAGGAAGTTGTTTGGGCTAAATAATAGATGGGCTATGTACAGGTGCAGTAATCTGGGAGCTGCTCTGACAGCTGGTGCTTAAAGCTAGTGAGGGAGATAAGTGTTTCAAGTTTCAGAGATTTTTGTAGTTTGTTCCAGTCATTGGCAGCAGAGAACTGGAAGGAGAGGCGGCCAAAGGAAGACTTGGTTTTGGGGGTGACCAGAGAGATATACCTGCTGGAGCGCGTGCTACAGGTGGGTGCTGCTATGGTGACCAGCGAGCTGAGATAAGGGGGGACTTTACCTAGCAGGGTCTTGTAGATGACCTGGAGCCAGTGGGTTTGGCGACGAGTATGAAGCGAGGGCCAGCCAACGAGAGCGTACAGGTCGCAGTGTTGGGTAGTATATGGGGCTTTGGTGACAAAACGGATGGCACTCTGATAGACTGCATCCAATTTGTTGAGTTGGGTATTGGAGGCTATTTTGTAAATTACATCGGCGAAGTCGAGGATCGGGAGGATGGTAAGTTTTACAAGGGTATGTTTGGCAGCATGAGTGAAGGATGCTTTGTTGCGAAATAGGAAGCCAATTCTAGATTTAACTTTGGATTGGAGATGTTTGATGTGAGTCTGGAAGGAGAGTTTACAGTCTAACCAGACACCTAGGTATTTGTAGTTGTCCACATATTCTAAGTCAGAACCGAATAGTGATGTTGGACGGGCGGGCAGGTAGCGATCGGTTGAAGAGCATGCATTTAGTTTTACTTGTATTTAAGAGCAATTGGAGGCCACAGAAGGAGAGTTGAATGGCATTGAAGCCCGTCTGGAGGGTTGTTAATACAGTGTACAAAGAAGGGCCAGAAGTATCCCGAATGGTATCGTCTGCGTAGAGGTGGATCAGAGACTCACCAGCAGCAAGAGCGACATCATTGATGCATACAGAGAAGAGAGTCGGTCCAAGAATTTAACCCTGTGGCACCCCCATAGAGACTGCCAGAGGCCCGGACAACAGGCCCTCCGATTTAACACACCGAACTCTGACCTAACTGACCTAACTGGCCTATAACAGGGAATTTTTACGAGGATTAAATGTCAGAATTGAGAAAAACTAAGTTTAAAGGTATTTGGTTAAGGTGTATGTAAACTTCTGACTTCAACTGTAGCTAGGCAGGCTAACGTTAGTTAGCTAATTAATATGCTAGCTATAATACAGTAGGCGTATATTAATAATTATATACACTACAGTTCAAAAGTTTGGGGTCACTTAGAAATTTCCTTGTTTTTGAAAGAAAAGCAAAACATTTTGTCCATTAAAATAACATAAAATTGATCAGAAATACAGTGTATACATTGTTAATGTTGTAAATGACTATTGTAACTGTAAACAGCCGATTAAAAATAAAATGAATATCTACATAGGCATACAGAGGCCCATTATCAGCAACCATCACTCCTGTGTTCCAATGGCACGTTGTGTTAGCTAATCTAAGCTTATCATTTTAAAAGGCTAATTGATCATTAGAAAACTATTTTGCAATTATGTTAGCACAGCTGAAAACTGTTGTCCTGATTAAAGAAGCAATAAAACTGGCCTTCTTTAGACTAGTTGAGTATTTGGAGCATTAGCATTTGTGGGTTTGATTATAGGCTCAAAATGGCCATAAACAAAGAACTTTCTTCTGAAACAAGTCAGTCTATTCTTGTTGTGAGAAATGAAGACTATTCCATGCAAGAAATTTCCAAGAAACGGAGGATCTCGTTCAATACTATGCACTACTCCCTTCACAGAACAGCGCAAACAGACATTCTGGGTGTGATCGTCCCAGGTGCGCGTGCACTCTGCACGTCTGCAAATGACTAAAAACAAGGCATGTGCTTCGTCACAGTGGGTGTAGATAGAATTGCACCCTGCACACACACACCTGAGACGATCACACCAGATAATGTAAATTATATGGGATCACATTGACCTTGGCTGTCCCGTCATAATTTCTTACTGAAGCCGAAATGACCGTCCACGCCCACTGTGACGAAGCACAAGCATGATTTTAGTCCTTTGCTTTCGTCACTCTACGGGAATCCCCATAGTGTCACTTCCATTTTAGCCTATTGTAACGACCCTGGGTTTATAAAGGCAGATATCGACTCTTCCGCTTGAGCATGCTTTTGCGGAACAGTCGATAGCGCGCCGAACCTCGTGCTAGAAGGTCGAGGGTTCTATTATGGGTGTATAAACTGATTGACTTCTGTTCTGGATCGTCTTCATTGCTGTAGTTCTACAAATATGTTTTTTCAACTCGTCTGCATTCTAGGTATGTTGTCACTTATTTTAAACAATGAGACTGATATCAAACTGTGCAGGCTCACCTAAAATTATGATTTACTTTACTTGTCAATGGACCTTTTTTATAGATACTTTCTCAATGTAGAAATAACCTTTTGACGAACAAAACAGTTTTTTTTCTGGTTAGCCATTATATTGTTACATTTCCATAAATTCTGTTGTGTTAATTGATTTAAATCAGGTGTGCAAACTCTGGAACAGCTGAGGGATCCTGAGGAGTGGTTTGAGAACTGAACTGAACACAGTTCTCATTTGATGCAAGGTGTCTGTGTAACAGTATAACTTTAGACCGTCCCCTCACGAACCAGGGACCCTCTGCACACATCAACAACAGTCACCTGCCGTTTCACATCCGTTATACTCACCCCCCTTTTGACCTCCTCCTTTTTCCGCAGCAACTAGTGATCCGGGTCAACAGCATCAATGTAACAGTATAACTTTAGACCGTCCCCTCGCCCATACCCGGGCGTGAACCAGGGTACTGCACACATCAACAACAGTTACCCACGAAGCCTCGTTACCCATCACTCCACAAAAGCCGCGGCCCTTGCAGAGCAAGGGGAACCACTACTTCAAGGTCTCAGAGCAAGTGACGTCACCGATTGAAACGCTATTTAGCGCGCACCTCTGACTAAGCTAGCCGTTTCACATCGGTTACATCTGTCACAAGACACCTTCACCGGCCATATTTTATTTATTTATTTTCTTCCCAATTTCGTGGTATCTAATTGGTCTTGTCTCATCGCTGCAACTCCCGTACGGACTGCCTTGGCAGCCGCTAATGTGGATCCAGAATAAATACAAATAGACTATAGTGACCACCTACGTTAAGCTGACATTGCCTAGTATGCTGCATAATACAGTGGCTTTAGGTCGACATGATCCTTTCTTGGGGTGAGGTGGATTCCCATCCCTCCTCCTTTTTCTTTATTCACTTTTCAGTCTCCGTATTCTCAGTCTCAGTGTGCGCAGCCTCAGTAGGGGAGAAGCTGGTTTCCTACACATGTCAAGAGGGTACAAACACACTTGAAGCACCATTTGGAGCAGTGGATCCCCAATGTGATCAGAGCTGGACCACTGGCAACAAGGTAATCTATTTTCTACAGTATGTGGTCATGACAAGTAGATACAATGTGATAAAGTTATCTTTATTAGAGCCATTTTTATTTTTACATATCACCATTGACAGTACGAAAATTGCTGCACTCACTACTGTAATTCACTCTGGATAACAGCGTCTGCTAAATGACGCATGTTATGGCAGGGGCCATGTCAATTGAGACATGACATGTGAAAGATTATTTATTCACTACAGTCCATTGCCTACTATGAAAATGGCAAAGGTGAATGCAGTTTTTCATGCGAAGAAGTGATCTCTGGCAGAGTCCTCCTCCGTGAATGTCCCAATGTCACATTAACTATTGGTTGCACCACCAAGGTAGGTCAACTCATACAATTCACCTTCCTCTTCTCTGTTACTGCCTACCAAATGCCAACCTAGTAAACATTTCTAAATATTTATACCTTTCTCTTTCACAGGATGGGGTATATGAAGAGACCAGGTTGCACTTCTCAGGTGTGGTTGCTCCTGATGTTATTGGTGTATAACACAACATACCATTGATGTTCATATAAAGCGTTGTTGTCATCATATTGCTCATGTCACTCTTTTTGCTCCATCAGCGATAAGCAGACCAGCTGTCTCTATGACAACCACTAACACTGCAAACAATCATATCGCACATTATGGTAAAGTATATATATTTTTTAAGATAATGAATTATGTGGTATTCTGGGTTCGAGCCCAGGTTCTGTCACATTCGGCCGCGACCGGGAGGCCCATGGGGCAATGCACAATTGGCCCAGCGTCGTCCGGGTTAGGGAGGGTTTGGCCAGCAGGGATATCCTTGTCTCATCGCGCACTAGCGTCTCCTGTGGTGGGCCGGGCGCAGTGCACGCTGACCAGGTCGCCAGGTGTACGATGTTTCCTCCAACACTTTGGTGCGGCTGGCTTCCGGGTTGGATCTGCATTGTGTCAAGAAGCAGTGTGGCTACGTTGGGTTGTGTTTCGGAGGACACATGGCTCTTGACCTTCGCCTCTCCCGAGTCCGTACGGGAGTTGTAGCGATGAGACAAGACTTGAACTACTACCAATTGGATACCACAAAATTGGGGAGAAAAAAATACATTAAAAATAAGGAGAGCATGTCACACCACAGACACAAGTGAATTATGTGAGTGCTCTACAATAACGATGGCTGGTCGAAGAACCACACTTGGATGATTCGTTGAGAGCCATGAGACAAAGAATACAAACACTTTTAATTGCAAAGATACACCCCCTTAGTAGTCTACATGACAAACAACAGATGTGTGGAATGGGTCACAAGGTTAGGATTCGTGTAAATTATTAGTATCTGCTGTAAAGACTGTTCTCATTGTGTAGAAACCAGGGTCTGGCCCCCAAAACAAGACGCAATACAGTTCTAAGAGACCCCTATTCTGTTGCATAAAACAACCATTTGATGCAATAACAGTTTTATAACAATCTTGTAATTTCGTTCTCACGAGTCACTCTACAAATGATCACAAACCCAAACAGGTCTATAATAGATTAAAAGACTAAATGTGTTACAACTTCCCACGGTCTCCCCTTATTAATAGTGAGCGTACAACTTTCAAACAATATCCCCTACTCTTCCCAACACCGAATCATCTAAATTCTGATGAGCACGATAAAAGTAGGATATTTTTCGATAAAAATAAAATACAGCTACTTTACGAGTAAAGTAGGAAGCCCAGGTTGCAATAGGCAAAAATATATTGTGTCATGTAAGGAGTGTAGATATTTGGCCTGGCGAAGCGGTTTTATGGGCTGACTGAATGGGAGCTGATATTTGAGTTTGGCAGATTAGCCGTCCTCATTGTCCAAGACAGAATCAAGACTGAGTAAAAATGTATCCGAGACAATCAATACAGATGTAGGATCTTAATTGTATCACTTTCTTCTTTGCAGAGGATTTGCATGTACAGCTTGTAATTCCCACTTTTAAAATGTCAACTTCATTTTCCCTAACAAAACATGTATAAACCCCTACAGAAAATGTCAATTTAATTATAATCCACAGTTATAATCCACATAGTTCAAATTTCCTCTTAATTCAGGATTATTTTTCTGCTGTAGCAAACTGGCTCAAATTTAAGATCCTAAGGTCCAGACCAGACTCAAGTTCTGTTCCAAACACAAAAACCGAATATACAAAACACAGTGGGATATGAAGTGGACAATACCAGGTGGGGGAACGACACACTTCTTTTGAGTTTAAAATGAAGACAAATTGTAGGAGGAGACCCTCCCACAGTTCAGAATCATTAGCATATTTAAGCAATAATGCCTGAGGGTTGTCTAGGGCAAGAAAGTTGTCTCCACTTCTCTGGTAAGGTTTCCTTCGATTTCAGTGCCTATACCATTAGCCATTATTTTATCATATTGCTCATATTATTTATTTTCTCCTTTTATAGGGATAAGTGTCAGCAACCAAGCTTTGCCTCCGAAAACTGCCAGCACTGCCTCTACAAACGTTCAACATGCTCATTATGGTTAAGTATAGAGTTTTATTTTATTCGTTACACCAGTGGTCTCCCAACAGGTCGATCGCGAGCTACCAGTAGCTCGCAGCCCACCTATGAGTAGCTCGCCAAACAATTCTTAAAGTACAGTGCCTTGCGAAAGTATTCGGCCCCCTTGAACTTTGCGACCTTTTGCCACATTTCAGGCTTCAAACATAAAGATATAAAACTGTATTTTTTTGTGAAGAATCAACAACAAGTGGGACACAATCATGAAGTGGAACGACATTTATTGGATATTTCAAACTTTTTCAACAAATCAAAAACTGAAAAATTGGGCGTGCAAAATTATTCAGCCCCCTTAAGTTAATACTTTGTAGCGCCACCTTTTGCTGCGATTACAGCTGTAAGTCGCTTGGGGTATGTCTATCAGTTTTGCACATCGAGAGACTGACATTTTTTCCCATTCCTCCTTGCAAAACAGCTCGAGCTCAGTGAGGTTGGATGGAGAGCATTTGTGAACAGCAGTTTTCAGTTCTTTCCACAGATTCTCGATTGGATTCAGGTCTGGACTTTGACTTGGCCATTCTAACACCTGGATATGTTTATTTTTGAACCATTCCATTGTAGATTTTGCTTTATGTTTTGGATCATTGTCTTGTTGGAAGACAAATCTCCGTCCCAGTCTCAGGTCTTTTGCAGACTCCATCAGGTTTTCTTCCAGAATGGTCCTGTATTTGGCTCCATCCATCTTCCCATCAATTTTAACCATCTTCCCTGTCCCTGCTGAAGAAAAGCAGGCCCAAACCATGATGCTGCCACCACCATGTTTGACAGTGGGGATGGTGTGATGAGCTGTGTTGCTTTTACGCCAAACATAACATTTTGCATTGTTGCCAAAAAGTTCAATTTTGGTTTCATCTGACCAGAGCACCTTCTTCCACATGTTTGGTGTGTCTCCCAGGTGGCTTGTGGCAAACTTTAAACAACACTTTTTATGGATATCTTTAAGAAATGGCTTTCTTCTTGCCACTCTTCCATAAAGGCCAGATTTGTGCAATATACGACTGATTGTTGTCCTATGGACAGAGTCTCCCACCTCAGCTGTAGATCTCTGCAGTTCATCCAGAGTGATCATGGGCCTCTTGGCTGCATCTCTGATCAGTCTTCTCCTTGTATGAGCTGAAAGTTTAGAGGGACGGCCAGGTCTTGGTAGATTTGCAGTGGTCTGATACTCCTTCCATTTCAATATTATCGCTTGCACAGTGCTCCTTGGGATGTTTAAAGCTTGGGAAATCTTTTTGTATCCAAATCCGGCTTTAAACTTCTTCACAACAGTATCTCGGACCTGCCTGGTGTGTTCCTTGTTCTTCATGATGCTCTCTGCGCTTTTAACGGACCTCTGAGACTATCACAGTGCAGGTGCATTTATACGGAGACTTGATTACACACAGGTGGATTGTATTTATCATCATTAGTCATTTAGGTCAACATTGGATCATTCAGAGATCCTCACTGAACTTCTGGAGAGAGTTTGCTGCACTGAAAGTAAAGGGGCTGAATAATTTTGCACGCCCAATTTTTCAGTTTTTGATTTGTTAAAAAAGTTTGAAATATCCAATAAATGTTGTTCCACTTCATGATTGTGTCCCACTTGTTGCTGATTCTTCACAAAAAAATACAGTTTTATATCTTTATGTTTGAAGCCTGAAATGTGACAAAAGGTCGCAAAGTTCAAGGGGGCCGAATACTTTCGCATGGCACTGTACATGCAATTTTCACGTGTTCCACGGCAAACTGTCATAAACAAATCTCACAAGTATCAGACACTGCAAACTCCCAGCTACTTACTATCTAACAAATGCAACATTGACATTATCCAACACCTGGTTATCCACTATTGTCTTAAAAGCCAAACCTAACACAATATATACCTATTACCTTAGCCCCAGTCTGTCTATTTGGTGCTCGAGTTTGTCTATCGTGTGTAGTCAGTGGATGTGATACAGAAATACTTTCCCCAAAACCTTCTCAATTAAATTTTAACTGCAAAGTAGGCTTACCTGGCAGACTAGTCTATACCATGAGTAAGTACAGTGCATTCGGAAAGTATTCAGATACCTTGACTTTTAAGGCTGTAAAGTATTATTTATTTTTTATTCTAAAATGTATTAAATATTATTTTCCCCTCATCAATCTACATACAATACCTCATAACGACAAAGCGAAAACAGGTTTTTGGAAATGTTTGCTAATTTATAAAAAATTAAACAAACGGATAAAAATGTCAGCAGCATTGAAGGTCCACAAGAACACAGTGGCCTTCATCATTCTTAAATGGAAGAAGTTTGGAGAGCCTTCCAGAAGGACAACCATCTCTGCAGCACTCTACCAACCACGCCTTTGATGGTAAAGTGGCTAGACGGAAGCCACTCCTCAGTAGAAGGCATATGACTGCCCCCTTGGAGTTTGCCAAAAGACACCTAAAGATTCTCAGACCATGAGAATCAAGATTCTCTGGTCTGATGAAACCAAGATGTAACTCTTTGGCCTGAATGCCAACCGTCACGTCTGGAGGAAACCTGGCACCATCCCTACGGTGAAGCATGGTGATTGCATCATCAGCAGCAAGGACTGGGAGACTAGTCAGGATCGAGGGAGAGATGAACGGAGCAAAGTACAGAGAGATCCTTGATGAAAACCTGCTCCAGAGAGCTCAGGACCTCAGACTGGGGCAAAGGTTCACCTTCCAACAAGACAACAACCCTAAGCACACAGCCAAGACAACGCAAGAGTGACTTCGAGACAAGTCTCTGAATGTCCCGATTTGAACATCTCTTGCGAGACCTGAAAATAGCGTCGTACCCCATCCAACCTGACAGAGCTCGAGAGAATCTGCAGAGAAGAATGGGAGAAACTCCCCAAATAAAGACGTGCCAAGCTTGAAGTGTCATACCCAAGAAGACTTGATGCTGTAATCGCTGCCAAAGGTACTTCAACAAATGACTGAGCAAAGGGTCTGAATACTCATGTAAATGTGATATTTCCGTTTTTTATTTTTAATGCATTTGTTAACATTTCTAAAAACCTGTTTTTGCTTTGTCAGTATGGGGTATTGTGTGTAGATTGATGAGGGAAAAAAATATGAAATCAATTTTAGAATAAGGCTGTAACCAAATGTGGGAAAACTAAAGGGGTCTGAATACCTTGTGAATGCACTGTATATCATTTGTATCTATTGTGTTATTTGCCAACTTTACCATTAAATGAGCAGCAGCAGTACTGAACTATTGATTGACCAGCACATTAGATGGCACATCCCCCACTTGCTAGATGCACAATTAAAGAGCCAGATGTGCAATAAAATGGGGAATTACACTCAACAACAAAAAGTTTGTCTTCTACCCGACTTTAAAAATCATGATCTTCTGATGTAAGGTAATCATTGACCTGGAATCAGAACATCCAATTGTATTGTTTCTCTATGATTAATTGTAATTTTGTGAGTGAAAAAGCAAAACAAATCTAAAACCAGGAGGGGGTGGGGTGAAGAAGGTCCTAAACGATATCTTAACCGCCATCGATAAGAAACATTACTGTGCAGCCGTATTCATTGATCTGGCCAAGGCTTTCGACTCTGTCAATCACCACATCCTCATCGGCAGACTCAACAGCCTTGGTTTCTCAAATGATTGCCTCGCCTGGTTCACCAACTACTTCTCTGATAGAGTTCAGTGTGTCAAATCTGAGGGTCTGTTGTCCGGACCTCTGGCAGTCTCTATGGGGGTGCCACAGGGTTCAATTCTTGGACCGACTCTCTTCTCTGTATACATCAATGAGGTCGCTCTTGCTGCTGGTGAGTCTCTGATCCACCTCTACGCAGACGACACCATTCTGTATACTTCCGGCCCTTCTTTGGACACTGTGTTAACAACCCTCCAGGCAAGCTTCAATGCCATACAACTCTCCTTCCGTGGCCTCCAACTGCTCTTAAATACAAGTAAAACTAAATGCATGCTCTTCAACCGATCACTACCTGCACCTACCCGCCTGTCCAACATCACTACTCTGGACGGCTCTGACTTAGAATACGTGGACAACTACAAATACTTAGGTGTCTGGTTAGACTGTAAACTCTCCTTCCAGACCCATATCAAACATCTCCAATCCAAAGTTAAATCTAGAATTGGCTTCCTATTTCGCAACAAAGCATCCTTCACTCATGCTGCCAAACATACCCTTGTAAAACTGACCATCCTACCAATCCTCGACTTTGGCGATGTAATTTACAAAATAGCCTCCAATACCCTACTCAACAAACTGGATGCAGTCTATCACAGTGCAATCCGTTTTGTCACCAAAGCCCCATACACTACCCACCATTGCGACCTGTACGCTCTCGTTGGCTGGCCCTCGCTTCATACTCGTCGCCAAACCCACTGGCTCCATGTCATCTACAAGACCCTGCTAGGTAAAGTCCCCCCTTATCTCAGCTCGCTGGTCACCATAGCATCTCCCACCTGTAGCACACGCTCCAGCAGGTATATCTCTCTAGTCACCCCCAAAACCAATTCTTTCTTTGGCCGCCTCTCTTTCCAGTTCTCTGCTGCCAATGACTGGAACGAACTACAAAAATCTCTGAAACTGGAAACACTTATCTCCCTCACTAGCTTTAAGCACCAACTGTCAGAGCAGCTCACAGATTACTGCACCTGTACATAGCCCACATATAATTTAGCCCTATCAACTACCTCTTTCCCAACTGTATTTAATTAATTTATTTATTTTGCTCCTTTGCACCCCATTATTTTTATTTCTACTTTGCACATTCTTCCATTGCAAAACTACCATTCCAGTGTTTTACTTTCTATATTGTATTTACCTTGCCACCAAGGCCTTTTTTTGCCTTTACCTCCCTTCTCACCTCATTTGCTCACATTGTATATAGACTTGTTTATACTTTATTATTGACTGTATGTTTGTTTTACTCCATGTGTAACTCTGTGTTGTTGTATCTGTCGAACTGCTTTGCTTTATCTTGGCCAGGTCGCAATTGTAAATGAGAACTTGTTCTCAACTTGCCTACCTGGTTAAATAAAGGTAAAATAAAATAAATAAATAAAAAGAAATCACACATTTTGTAGGGCCCCCCTTAGAGTTGTTTATTAACCATTATTTTACCATGTATATTGACAGAAAAACAGTGCACTACTTTCTCTTGTACACTAAGGACCTGGGGAAGAGTTGCAGGGTAGAGGAAAAGAATGTGCCTATTTTTGAAAGCTAGAAAAAATGAGAAGCTCATGACATGTTTTATTTTCCATAAAGTTTGGAGACCCATGCTTTTTAAATTTGGGGATAGATTGATAGCACAAACATGTGTAACTGTTACATAAATATAAGTGGAATGCAACAATGTGACTATCAATTTTACAACCATCTACTGTATTGTGTATCATGAATCAGCTCCACTCCAATATCTCATAAATTCTTGATGTTCTTCACATGGATATATTAAAATTAGATGTTTTTAAATACCATACAAGAAGCCTTTTTGGAAAAACGTTGTACTGTCATAATAATAATAACTTAAGTGCTTTTCATACACTATGCTCAAATCGCAATGTTACCTTATTTGCGGGTGAACTTCCTCTCTTGAAGCATCTCCAGTTCCATTTCCCATTCATTTATTGACACATGTTATGCTCTGTTTATATTTCAGGATTAATTATATTCTCGGTCCTGTCACCTCTGGTTATTGTGATCAGCGTGATCATCAGCCGTTACTGCAGATCTCGTCCAAATGAAGGTGAGGAGGCTTCATCCATGGTGTTGTAATCCCCCCAAAGGACCTAGATGACATATATCCTGCCAATGAAGAATACTGAATCAGGCATTATCTTAAAATTTAGCCAGTAGGATTATTGACAGGTAATCCTTTCGGGACTGCTGCTCTACCTCTCAAAAGGGAAAGAAAATGAGCTTTTAGACCATGTAGGTTTTTAGTTTCATTGCAGACAAATTAAAATGATGTAGTTCTGTGAAGCACTCAATGTTGTGCACTTTCCTGCATTCTCTTTTAATTCCAATACTCGAATAACCCCCTAAACTTGTTTACCAGTGATGCAGGAGACGTTGGCAGTCTTTTCACCTAAGACAGGAAGGAAAAAAGCCATAGATCTTTTTTGGTGAAAATGTGTTCTTGCTGCTAACATTTGAAACTGCTCTGCATCACAATGCTGGGACATAGCTAGTGTTGTAGTATTAATGTAGTAACAAGTATTTCCAATCTATTTATTGCTGACAGATGTATAAGTGTAAAATGAGGAAGGTATGGTATTTCTAGGTATTTTAACCAACAGTACAGTAATTGTTACACTGTACATTGCCATTTCTCTCTTACATATTTGTGAAAACTGTTAATATGACAGTTAGCTACAGTAGATGGTAGCGATGCCAAGCAGTAACAGAAAGCACTCAATGTTCATCAGTTCACCTTGGCCTTGGAAGTGATGAAATGAACCAGCAATTGGCGACTTACTCTTCTGAAATCCTAATGCTATTGAGTAAGGTACTCAACCTGTGGGACCAGTGTCTATGGCAAGACTTGAAAATGGCCGTCTAGCCATGATCAACAACCAACTTGACAGAGCTTGAAGAATTTTAAAAAGAATAATGTGCAAATATTGTACAATCCAGGTGTGCAAAGCTCTTAAGAGACTTACCCTGAAATCGCTGCCAGAGGTGAAGCTAACATATACTTATGTAAATTAGATATATCTGTATTTCATTTATTTATTCTAAAAACAGGTTTTAAATTTGTCACTGTGGGGTATTGTGTGTAGATGGGTGAGAGAAAAAATCAGGCTGTCACAACAAAATGTGGAATAAGTCGACAGGTATGAATACTTTAGGCACTATCGATTTTAGAGATGCAGTAACAGAAAGTGCTCAAGGTTAATCGTTCATCTTGGGCTTGGAAGTGATGAAATGAGCTGGCAATTGGAGAGTTACTGGTCTGAAATCCTAATGCTGTTGTGGCATGAGAAAGGTGCTGTGGGACCAGTGTCAAAATTAGCAAGGATAAAAATGTTAAAAGCATTTTATTATTGGTTGATATCACATTTCATGGAGACTTACCAAACATCTGTTATTCTAATTCTTCTTATATTAACTGACAAACTGAATTTGATACACACTAGTATTATTACATGAGCTGCAAATAAGCTCCATTTCTTTTTTAGGTCTGTTGCTTTGCATTTGTATGCATTTGTATTAACAACTGCTAACCATGTGTATGTGACCAATAACATTTGATATGATTTAATTCTGTTAAGATTATTATTATTATTATTATTATTATGCAATAATGTGTTGTGTGCTATGATCACACGGGTGTCATGAAAAAATGTCACTGTATGACCCATATCCATGCACTCCTCATGTCAAACCTGTCCTGTGATATGGTGATGCAATAAAAAAAACTCATATTTAGTTCTATAGTATTACATTTTTTTAAGCTACATGGAATTTTGTAAAGGATTTTCATTTTCAATGTTTAGATCAGTGGTGTAAAGTACTTTAGGCCAGGCACCACAGGTGAATAGGCATTTTTTTAAAGTCTTTAGTCTCATCAGACTGAAACTTTACCAGATGAAAGTATACATAAATCCAAGATATTATTGTATTACAAGTTCTAATTATTTTTAAATAAAAATATGCAAATGAGGCAAACCGTCCTGCACTAATTTGCATATTACGAGAAACCGTTTTTTTAACACATTGCTTCAAGGTAGAATGTGTTTTTTTATTATTGTGATAATACATTCAATGGTCAGACTATTATGGATCAGTTCATCAAAATATTGTCATTTCATGGAATTCTTTAAACACTTTGCATGTATGACGGGTGAATATTTTGCATATATTTAAACATAAAATGACACAAGATTAAAACGACACAAGATATTTGAAAAAACCTCAAAGTCTGACTATAAGACCTAAGAACCTGTGTGTGGAATAATGTGAATGTACGTCCTTTGAAGACTGAGAAAAATGAATTGGCGCACCGGGAACATGTCATTTTGAGAAAATGGCCGATACAGATAGGCTAATGGAATTAAAATGTACTTTCCATAAATATAATCATTTATGTCACATTAATTAAAAATAAACAAAATATACCTTTTATGTTTCAAGCAATAGAGCATATCCTTTGAATACTGGTCTGTTGGGCAAATATGCAGTTTTGGGCAAATTCTCATATCACTTTGCTCAGTTTCTCACATACAAGGCTTTTGTAGGGCTGTTGAAATGTGCAGAACATTTGTCAGCTATGCCTGCCCCATATCTAAGGCCCTCTCATGTGACCTGTGCCTACGCTTGGCCCACTCCCATTGAAGCAGCATCCGCTCTCACAACTCCTTGCTGATTGCTTCCAGTGTCACCAAAGTGCTGTCAAGCCACAATTTGTTCATCACATTTGATATAGCAGTGGCTCCCTCATTGAACGTGGCTACTGCAATACTGGCTGCTCCGTCAATGTGACTTTTGCCCACAAAGACAATTTTGGGGCATCGCGACCATATTACAGAGTTCAGACATTCATTTGAATTCTGGGTTCCTCCATGCTACATTCTTTTGAGGATGTTATCATTTGACATCCTATGATATACAGGTACCATTTTATGTGCAGCCTCTATTAAAAAATGTATGGCCTCCAAGGTTTTTGTGACGGGGTGGATCTTCTCCATTTTATATGGCTCTGTGCTGGTACCAGCACCAATGCACACACCAATCCCTTTGGTTGGAAGTGAATCCTCTCTTGTGCCAAGTGCCATCGAAGGATACATGAATGTCTATGATGGCATCCTCATCCTCCTTCTGCAACTCTGCTATGTCTGGGTCTATATCTGCGTATGCTCTTATAATTATCTTTGCAGCGCTCTCCATTGACTGTAGCCCTCTGAATTTCTGAAACTAAAGTGGGGGGGAAATTACTTATTATGTCTGTCGACATTACAGTCATAACTGCATGACTAAATATCAGCATGTTATCCTATGTAAATATCAGCATGTTATCCTATGTAAATATCAGCATGTTATCCTATGTAAATATCAGCATGTTATCCTATGTAAATATCAGCATGTTATCCTATGTAAATATCAGCATGTTATCCTATGTAAATTACAGCATGTTATCCTATGTAAATATCAGCATGTTATCCTATGTAAATATCAGCATGTTATCCTATGTAAATTACAGCATGTTATCCTATGTAAATTACAGCATGTTATCCTATGTAAATATTTGGTATCAGCATGTATTTACTTTATGTAAAGCTAATTTCTTACTAATCACATCAGGCTACAGCCCCATGACACTGTAGGCCTATATTACAGTCGCATTATATTTATATTATATATAGTTATATTATATAGTTATCCTATCACTCTGTTTTATTAACTTTGAATACATTTGCTGGAGCAAGGAAATACATATTATTTATACACAGCAAGTCACCTGACAATATTGGGCAACTCTCCCTTTTTATTTACCTGTCATTCTGTCATGTCTCTGATATGAGCTGAACGCTTATTTTCTTTAGAGCTGCATAACCAAGTCCAAGTTCATGGGCTAGAAGAAGCATCCTCATATCAAATGCCCCTCTACCCTGGAGCACTCCTGTAGCCTGGAGGAAGTGTAAACACTCCTAAATGCATCACAATCAACTTCACAGTATGCACATTATATCATGACATAATTACAGAATCACTGGTTGGTGGGGTCTATGGTGATTTTCAGTCCAGTGTTTAGACACTTAGCGCAAATTAAATAATGTGCAAGTTAGTTTATTTGTGACATAAAAATAAAAGCCACTACTAGTCGAATAAGACATGGGAGAGATGACGAATTTTGAGAGATTTATTTATTGACTAATACACTTAAAACAAATAGCCAAACGGAAAACTGCAGACATTACTAGTGCCTCCCCCACGATCAAACCGACATAAAAAATCAAATGAAACGCAGCCTAACGTGATCAGAAATCTCAACTAGCAAGCAAGTCGCAGCAATGAAAAATTGAGTGCGAGCGCGTTCACGCGAAGGGGGGATTCTGGCAGGGGGGAGTTTTTCGGCGCACCTGTTACCTCCTTTTCCTGTACCGCCACTACCTCGATCGGCGGATCAGGCTATTTTTTTCTTTCATTCACTACTTTTCTCGCATTGGCTAACTGATATCGCCTATTTGTATTCACATACTGTAGGTATATTCTTCGAGATTTTCTCATTTTGTCACTATTTACGTGGATTCTTCGCGGGAGATTTTTTTCAAACAAGGAAGTGCTGTGAAGCACGTTTTAACCAATCAGGTTGCCGAAAAGGGCCTTTAAATGCCGGTAACCAATCGAATGTCCGGAAATTACTCATCTTTCAGCACGAAGCATTACGTCTACAAATGATATAACCATGTATGGACTAGCTAACGATAAGCTTTTGAACGATGTATGATTCAACATGGAGAGTTTTAAAAATAGCGGTTGAAGTTCTTCATGAAACATGCTATCAAGAACGACATTTATGGTAGGTGTAGTTGACGGAGTTGGGATAAAATTATACAAATAAAGTATGTATATACATTATTGCCTATTTATTTGTACATGTTGTGAAAGTATGGAAGTTACAGTTGCAAAATATCCCAAAATCTGAAAATTTACAGATGAAAGCAAAATCACATTTTTTTCCTGTGTTGTCGGCCTTGAGTAAAAATACTTTAAAGAAAGTATTGTGCTTTTTACTCCATACATTTTCCCTGACAACTCAAAGTACTCGTTACATTTTGAATGCTTAGCAGGACAGGAACATTATGAAATTCACGCACTTATCAAGAGAACACGTGTTCATCCCTAGTACCTATGGTCTGGCAAACTCACTAAACACAAATGTATCTTTTGTAAATAATGTCTGAGTGTTGGAGTGTGCCTCTGGCTATCCGTGAATTTTAAAAACAAGAAAATGGTACCGTCTGCTTTGCTCAATATAAGGAATTTGAAATGATTTATACTTCTACTTTTGATACATAAGTATATTGTAGCAATTACATTTACTTTTGATACTTAAGTATATTTAAAACCAAATACTTTTAGAATTTTTCTAAAGTAGTATTTTACTGGGTGACTTTCACTTTTACTTGAGTAATATTCTGTCACGAGAATTTTCAATCCAAATGATAATAACTGACAATCAATAGCTCTGGCCAATCCCCGAGATCTGTAAAACCATGGGTTTAATAATCATTAGTCAAAGACTCAGTTTAGGCAAAAAGATAGTACAGTTTATTCAGAGAACGTTCTGAAGTCCATTATACAAAGACATCCATTTTATAGCTGCGCACATACTTCCACACAAACAGTAGGTATCCTACGCACATACTTCCACACAAACAGTAGGTGAGTTTTATCCTTCTCTATAGTTCTCACCACTGTGTATCACTGCCCTACCAACAATGCCATTCCCCCTGAGATTAGGGAAACCTTGAGAAGTACTCTCTACGCTATCATAGGTGCCAGGTCGGTCCAAACACAGTTTAACTGTTCTCATTTTTTTTCCCTTCGGCACACACATACAAGTTCAAACCCTAAACTACGCCTTGCTCAGACAGCCTGTGCTTTTCCACTATACAGATACATTGTTTAACCTAATTCTGACTAAAACTACACACATCATCAGATTAGAATTTTATGATTCTAATCAATTTCATACAGTCAGACGGTTTCAGAGTGGAATTATTTTATCAATATCTTTCAACATATACATTATTTTATAATTTTCTATTATGGTATCTATACTTTTACTCAAGTATGACAATTGGGTACTTTTTCCACCACTGGTTTAGATCGAATGTAACCTGGCTTCCATTTGATGCTGTATAATGTTATTACTTTGTAACGTGTTTGGGGTAATGTGATTGTCGATCACAATGACAGAGACTTCACAGAATTGTTGTCACTCAAAAGATTAGTGATGTGTATGTATTTAACAATAACAGCTATCCAAAAAAAACACTTTGTGTTAACCCTTGAGGATAATTGTTATCATCCCTTTTAAAATGTGCACATTAGAACATTGACAGGTGATGGAAATGACTAATATCAAGGTACAGTATATGTACCATGTGTAACTCTGTGTTGTTGTGTCGAACTGCTTTGCTTTATCTTGGCCAGGTCGCAGTTGCAAACGAGAACTTGTTCTCAACTAGCCTACCTGGTTAAATAAAGGTGAAATAAAATAAATAAAAAACGAGTATAAAATATTATGTGTTGTGTGAAATAGGTAGAGATTTTTTTTGCCAGACATTTAGCACCTCAAACAGTATACTATGCAGAAAAATAGTTATGTATCTAGTTTGTAAGCCTCTGTAAAATGGTAGGGTAAATCATTTATCTTAATAACATGAACTATTCTGAGTAACAATCAACTTATCTAAGAGAAACATCACTACTATGGTGACTAAAAAAGTGAGGACTCGTCTTAAGAAAAAGTTCAAGAACATTTATCTAAGAACCATAGCACATGTACATCAGAAACAGTACGTTACAAAATCATTTACGACTTCATTATTTTCAATGTATACACACAATTGCTGATCATGTTCAAAAAACAAATATTCACCAAAGCCCACTTTCGTAATGCTTGGAGGAATAATATTTTTGGGTTCTGCATACAAGATTAATAAAATATTGTTTTGGCCTCACAAAATAACAAAAACTTGTCAATAATGCCTGAACATTAGAGTTCATTGAGAGATTTGCTTGGCTCATATGGAATGCCGTATTGGTTGGTTTCATCTCTCTGTGCAGAGTCCAGCGTGTCCCACCAAATTCTTCCAACACGGGAGCCCCATAAAACAGTGCTCAGATCAATTCCATTTCATTACCAGTCAATACAGGAATTTAATTAGGCATGAAATGCCATGTAGTACACATTGGCAATTTTCCAGTTCAACATCAGTGTCAACTTCAATTGACTGAAATGCAAATGGAATTAACCCCAACATTGCCATGGAGCGACCCTGCAGAATGACCCCTTATCATGAATTATTCCTTCTCCCTTTCCTGAAGTTCCTTGTTGGGGTTAGATCTTGGGACTTAGATCATGGGGTCCCCTCACAAGGCTCTGCTCCTTACGCATCACAGGCACATGAATGCTGCAGACAGGCACTCGTTGCTGGAGAACTGCTGCTCTAGCCTGGCTTTACTGCTGTTTGGCTGCCTGAGTGAAAGTGTGTAGGTTGCTGTTTCTGCTTCATTTCTTTGAAAAGCCTAAACATCTTAGTTCTACGGGACCGGCCAGAGGGTTGTCTGCCTCCATATGCTCTAAAGATGAATTCTTCTCCTGGAAAGTAGACATAACTCTTAGGCTCCTTGCACAGCTTCAAACGTGCCCTAGTCTTTCTCTGCATTTCCTCTTTATGTTCAAGTATACAATGAACCCAAACTAGCAGAACAGGCTCTCACACACAGACATGTTTTATGGAACCCTGTCTCGACCAGTTTGGCCCCAGAGTGTAAATCAACATTAAATCTTTCTTCTCAAGGGGTGCATCTAGAAGTGGTTCTTGTGGATACTTCTTACTCCTTTGCAATAACATATTCCTTAGGATGACCTATGGTAAAGATGAGGATTATTAAGTAAATAAGGAAAATGAAATACATGGAAACCATCACCATAAAATGTTAGTTTCTTTCATCTGTTTAAAAAACAAATAAGTCAGAGGAACAGCTGGCCGTGTTGTAACTCACATAGCTGATGGTGAATATCAGCAATGCCGCCACAATCCCCACAATGGAAAGAACTAGAATGGTATCCCTTTCTTCTGATTTGTCTGTGGACTTAAGGCAACCTGCAAAACAAGTATCCACAAATCCTTGAGCATCACTGGAAATGTTTTAAAAGATTAACTCTCTCTCTGTCCAATTTAAAACACTCACATACATTATACAGTAGGTCTACATACCAAAACAAGCACACAATGAGAGTAAAACACACTCACCTGTCACTCTGAGGTGAACCTGCCCCTCCTGGTTCTGCTCTCCTACAGGTGCTGCCAGGAGACACTTGTACCTTCCGCTATCAACAGCCGTTACATTGGGCAGGAAGATATCGAAAGAATCATCAGCCAAAAGTTCCACTTCACGCTCCAGACCGGCGTACCATTGGGTGGTGCTATTAGGTGATGATAGCCTCTTCATCAATAGACCAGACTCCTTATTAGAGGGCTCCTCACCCAGCTGAGAGAAGAGGGTTTGAGGTTACTATATGCCCTTAACAGCTGGTCTGGGACCAGTGCTGTATGTTTTTGGCATATATTGCACTTGTACAGAATTTGGTCAGATGGTTCATAACACAGTTTGTGCTATCACAATAATTGAAAGCTTACCTTGTACCACTTCACCGCCCGGTATTGGACCCCAGGCTTACATAATGCTTTACATTTCAGAATTGAATCCTCTCCACAAACTGACTTCACTTCATGGGTAGGCCTATCCTGTGTGAGCCCACATTGCACGGAGGCAGCTATAGAAAAACACAAAATAAATAATAATTTAAAGTGAGCCTGCCCAGCTGGACTAATATCAAACTCGTTTAAAAAAAAAAAGACAACATACCTAGAATCCAGACGAGTTGAAAAAACATATTTGTAGAACTACAGCAATGAAGATGATGATCGAGAACAGAAGAGTGGCAGTTTATATAAAGCCAAGTGAAAGTGAAACTATAAGGCTGGGGATTTCCCATGGCGAGTGCCGCCTTTGAGTTCCGTTCGTTTAGTGGGTGTGGCCTGGATGTGACCATTTGAAGTCGCAAAACTCGTAGCACCATACAATCTCCCTCTGGTTCACCATAATCATGCAGTTCTTTCGTACTCAAAGGTGCTAGGTCACACAGTACGTGTGTGTATATCATTTGGAATAAGCGGCGAGCCTCTCAGTTGCGCGTGTACTCTCTTCACAGGCTCGACTGCAATTGGTTATATTGACCATCATGATACGTCGCGGCACTCTCCTGATGTGTTTGGGTAGGCTATGATTCTCATACATTGTTCAACTTAAGCAAACGTTAAATGTACACCGAGTGTAACAAACATTATGAACACCTGCTCTTTCCATGACAGACAGACCAGGTGAAAGCTATGATTCCACTTGTTAAATCCTTTTCAATCAGTGTAGATGAAGGGGAGGTGACTGGTCAAATACGTTTTTTAAGCCTTGTGACAATTGAGGCTTGAATTGTGTATGTGTGCCTTTTTAGAGGGTTAATGGTCAAGACTAAGTGCCTCTGAACGGCGAATGGTAGTAGGTGCTAGGTGCACCGGTATTTGTCAAGAATGGCAACGCTGCTGAGTTTTTCACGCTCAACAATTTCCCATGTGTTTGAAGAATGGTCGACCACCCAAAGGACATCCAGCCAATTTGGCGACTGTGGGAAGCATTAGAGTCAGCATGGGCCAGCTTCCCTGTGTAACGCTATGTGTCTGCCTTCTGGCGTTAAGCGGGTTTATCTGTAGTGTAGAAGAGAAGGCGTTAAAATTTGATTAGAAACAATACACAAAGCCTACATATAAAAATATAACTTGTTTTTGCAAACTGAAAGATAAATTCACGGTTGGCCATTGCCTGAAAATCCCCTAAACTCCCCTGGCTGATTGAGCATCATAAAATATTATAGGGAATCCCCAAGCCAGAGCCAGGAATCCCCTGAACCAGAATTACATTGTTTATATGGCAAATCTCCTTTATACACAGGAAGCAGCCATTCAACTTGGCATTCACCAGCCTTTCAAGTTTAATAATGTAAAAATACAATCGTTACTCACGAAATGTGGAGTTTCGATTAGCAACTATTGTCATTTAGGCCTACAGAAGGCTGCAGACACGGCCGGTATGTGAACATCCAAAAACACAAGCAACAGAAAAAAATGCCCATTCGGCACCTCCATAACAAGGTATAAGCATCCGAAAAATACATGAGGTGCCGAAGAGGCATTTTTTTTCGGTTGCATCGAACTTTTTATTTAGACGTTTTTTGGAAGTACAAAAAAAAATCTTATTTCAAATTTGTTTAATTACAAGATGTCAACAGACATGGTTGGTATGTGTCTTGTCAAGCAGTGCAAAGTGGATGTCATTTTGGATATGTTTGGTTACATTTAGAGATATTCACTGATACAAATTTAAGCAAAAACATCACATAGGATTATCAGATATTAACCACTTCCTCTCCGTGTGATGCGTTTTTTTTTTTAAATTGCAAGGACTACAATGGCAACGTTAAATGGAGATACTCCTAATTTCAATAACTAGGCCTATGGTTCCTAACGGAATGGCATTTCACAGTGGCCATGCCCCTACTGGGGTACAGACTAGTTTTCCTTTATTTGATTTAGAAAATGTTCTTTCTTTATTTTTTACTCTGCATTGTTGCTTAAGGGCTTGTAAGCATTTCACTGTAAGGTCTACCTTGTTGTATTCAGCAGATGTGACAAATAAAACGTGATTTGATATTTCGCAGCGGTTTAGATGTTAAAAATATTTTCTACACAATGGCTGCTTGTTTTGTCACATTAACAAAAATTAGGTGAACTATTAGAATTTTAGCAACCAGGAAATGGTGGAGCGATTTCTGCATATTGCATCTTTAAATTAAACACCATGACTGTTTTCTCATTAACTGTGAATGTTGTTTGAAATGTCCAATACAACATATTTTGGTGATATCGTTATCAACCAACTGCATAACCCTTAAAAAAACTAAAATGTTCATGTGCAGGGTATGCAATTAGCATTCCAAGACTCATTAAATGGCGACTGTACTACCTGAATTGGCCTCGTTTTGAAGATGGCTCATTATGAAATGCTAGCTGCCATGACTAAAGCCATACAAGAGTTGTCTTTGAGGTGTGGTTTGATGTGGGTGTGTTATGTTTGCATATCATACCCTGGTAGATACTGTTTGTCCTTCCTAAGGCACCGTAGCATCAACACAGTGACTTCCTCAAAATAGTCACTTCCTTAAAACGGTCAGAATTAATCTAAGCTAAATCAAGAAATCTGTAATTAATTTAGATGCTTTTGCAGAGGTCTTAGTCACACAATTTTGAATCTAGCTAAGCTGTTTGGTGCAGTATTTTTCAAGTAAAGAATGTTGCATGAAAAACTAGTCTGTGCATACAGTCTATTGGGTAGGGAAAGTCTGGCTGCATGCAGGACTGATGCTCAGGACTGATTTTGAGAACAATAAAATGTATACAATTTCATAATCCGCAAACTGTCAAACTATCATCAATAAAGCACAAGCTACACACTGTTTATCAGTGCCCAAAATCACTTGCTAGCTAGCTAAGTTACAACTCTGTGTTTGTCAATTAAGCTAGCAAGTAGTAGCTAGCAGGCACACAGTAAGCTTATCAAGTCACTGGCTAGTGGTGACGTGTGTGTGTGTGTGTGTGTGTGTGTGTGCTTCGGTGCAGTTTTATTGACACATTTCTCACTATTACCAGAGTGTAAGTCTGTCTGGCAGTGTTTCATAGGGAACCATGTTACAAAACAGGTCTCGGGGGGGACACAAGATGCTCGCAAATAGGTTTTGGAATATTGTCAAGTTGCACTTGGGATACAAGTGCGCTCTGAAAGTGTCAATTCCAATTTTGCCCAATAAAGTGGCAGACTCAAGTGATTGATACTATCAAACACATCAGCAAGCGCCACTCCATAAAGAGCTTAGGGCCAAGAGTTATTTCAGCATAACATTGGCCATGTGTTGTCTTATGTAAACAAGTCTGAGGTGCTGTGTAATGGGCAGGTCTGCCTCACTGTCTGGAGGTTCTGGCTGCTATGATTGGATAGTGTGCACAGCTAATGGAGTGCAATCAGTACAGCTGCTTCTCTCGTGTGCACTGGGCAAGTGGGCATGACCATAATCTAAACCCAACCCTTGAGTAAGTGGTGACAAACTCACTTACAAAACTTTTGTTGGACGAGACTAAATGACACATTATCTGTCAACTTTCAACTTTGACACGAATGAATGTTTCTGAGTCCTATCAATGCAACATAGGCTGTTTAAAACCAGAGAAGTTGGTTTTAAGGGGCAGTTGACCTTTAAGACCGACTGGTAGGATAGTTAGCCATTTGCTAGAATTCAATGGTGGAAGTAACATTTGAATGTAGTAGAGTTGACTGATGACAATGACATGAATACTGTGTACACTCAGTGACCAGCTTATTAGTACACCCATCTAGAACCGGGTCAGACCCCTCTTTGCCTCCAGAACAGCCTGAATTATTCAGGGCATGGTGTTCAGTTGTTTCTCAATTGGTATCAAGGAACCTAATGTGTGCCAGGAAATCATTCCCCACACCAGTACAGGTGTGGGCCCACCCACTGAGGAGCCAGGCCCTGCCAGGCCCACCCAATCAGATTGAGCAAAAACGAAACAATTATGCATTTTATTTTTTAACTCCTCAGCGCTTAGGTCAATTGTTTTGCCCATTTTAACATTCAATCAAACAGTAACTGAATGCCTGTCTGCCTGCTTTATACAGCAAGCCACGGCCACGTGACACACTGTCTGTAGAAGCGAACCGGGTGGTGTACCTAATTAACTGGCCAAGGAGTATGTATAATACACGACATTTGGATGGGAGCTATAATCCAGTTATATTGCTTGAAATCAGGCATGGCAGCTTTAAATGGGGAAAGATTGCTTCCATACCCCACTTTTCCCCACTTGCGTGAATTTCATTGGAAAAACGTCACTTTGCCGTGTGTACCCGTGTGCTGATATGCAACTGGTATTTGAGCCTAGGTTGTTGTTTTCACATTAAAACACATGTTTTAAAGTCTCAGGAAAGGTCATCCCACTATAGTGACCATCTCTGAATGTCCAATACAGCTGTTTTTAACTCAATATCAAATCATTTCTAGGTAACATATCTGGGTACTGTGATTTATTTTCCATTTAAAAGGGCCAAAAATAAACAAAAATAGCTTCTTAGCAAAGAGCAATTTCTGGGAGTGGTCTGAGTGGGGAGTGGAAAACTAGCTGTTACTGGCAAAGAGGTTTGGAACTCTCTTTCTTAATGGTCTAGTCATTAATTTACTGCCTAGATGTCACCAGCCAGGCCAGAACGCCATCCCACCAATTTCAGTCCGTATTTTCAAACATTAAAAGGGCATTATCATAATTTTCACAATTTCACAGTATTATTCCAACCTCATAGTATGGAAATGCATATAAAACACAGGTGAATCATGTTTTTCACTGCACTGGACCATTTAAACTTAAACTTTGCCTAGTATGCTGCATAATACAGTGGCTCTAGGTTGACATCCTTTCTTGGCGTAAAGTGGATTCCCAATCTCACTCATGTCTTTATTTATTCACTTTTCAGTCACCGTGTTCACAGCCCCTGTAGTGGAGAAGAAAATTGCCTACACATGTCAAGAGGGTACAAACACACTTGAAGCACCATTTGGAGCAGTGGATCCCCAATGTGATCAGAGCTGGACCATTGTCAAAAAGGTAATCTATTATACAGCACCAGTCAAAAGTTTGGACACCTACTCACAAAGGTTTTATTTTTACTATTTTCTACATTGTCGAATAATAGTAAAGACATCAAAACTATGAAATAACACAAATGCAATCATGTAGTAAAAAAAGTGTTAAACAAATCAAAATATATTTTAGATTATTCAATTAGCCACCCTTTTCCTTGACAGCTTTGCACACTCTTGGCATTCTCTCAACCAGCTTCACCTGTAATGCTTTTCCAACAGTATTGAAGGACTTCCCACATATGCTGAGCACTTGTTGGCTGTTTTCCTTCACTCTGGGGTCCAACTCATTCAAAGCATTCTCAATTAGGTTGAGGTCAGGTGATCGTGGAGGCCAGATCATCTGATGCAGCTCTCCACCACTCTCCTCCTTGGTCAAATAACCCTTACACAGCCTGAAGGTGTGTTGGGTCATTGTCCTGTTGAAAAACAAATGATAGTCCCACTAAGTGCAAACCAGATGTGATGGTGTATCACTGCAGGATGCTGTGGTAGCCATGCTGGTTAAGTGTGCCATGAATTCTAAATAAATCACTGTCACCAGCAAAGCACCATCACACCACCTCCCCCATGCTTCACTGTGGGAACCACACCTGCAGAGATAATCCGTTCACCTACTCTGCATCTCACAAGGACACGGCGGTTGGAACCAAAAATAAAAAAATCTCCTCAGACCAAAGGACAAGTTTCCACCGGTCTAATGTCCATTGCTTGTGTTTCTTGGCTCAAGCAAGTCTCTTCTTCTTATTGGTGTCCTTTAGTAGTGGTTTCTTTGCAGCAATTCAACCATGAAGGCCTGATTCATACGGTCTCTGAATAGTTGATGTTGAGATGTCTGTGACTTGAACTCTGAAGCATTTATTTGGGCTGCAATCTGAGGTGCAGTTAACTCTAATGAACTTATCCTCTGCAGCAGAGGTAACTCTGGGTCTTCCTTTCCTGTGGCAGTCCTCATGAGAGCCAGTTTCACGCTGCCCTCTTTGGGTACAGCGAGCACTTACCCCCCCCCCCCCCCCCCCCTCTGCACCAGCCCTTGTCTATCCACCATCCCCCTATGTCTCCTACACCCAGGCTGCTGTGGTCAGAGAGGTCGTAAAATCCTGGAGGAGATGATCTCCTCATGGCCACAGTATATATAGAGAGTAAAGTTTCATAGAGAGGAAACAAAGGAATTTCTTCCACCTCACAGAACTTGAGGTCCGAACAACATTTATGTTCTGGAGAAGGTATAAAAGATCAGTGAAGAATCCAGCTACGAACTGGTCTGTTTGGTACAATTTTGTGAAACTCATGGGAGACAATACGGCCACATTACCATAACGCTGTCTATACAATAGCCTCAGCTATGAGGCTTACATCTAATTGTTGTACTGGATGAATCAGGAAATATTTAACTATGTGTGAAATAATGGGATGCTATGTAATGATGTAATGTGAGAGAATTGTATTTCTGTGTAAAGTTTCACTTAAGTCACTGGCATGCCCCCATGAACACAATTAGGACCTGGTGTCATGAGACAGCCTTTATATGCTCTTCTGAATAAAACCCCCACCTTGAGAATTTCTCAACAGACCATGTTTCTCTCAATTACAAGAGGACAAAGGTTGCAGACCAGACTGCTGTATCTTTTAATCATCCCACATGGTTAAACTCTTAAGACTATCAATACCGACAGAATAAGAACAAGTCTTTTGATATATATATGAGAGAGAGATTCCCCGACTTCCTAGTTAATTAGTTATTTGATAAATAAGTCATGGTTTTTGCGACTACACTTGAAGAAACTTGAAATTTTCCGTATTGACTGACCAGCATGTCTTAAAGTAATGATGAACTGTTTTTTCTCTTTGCTTATTTAAGCTGTTATTGCCATAATATGGACTTGGTATTTTACCAAATAGGGCGATCTTCTGTATACCACCCCTACCTTGTCATAACACAGCTGATTGGCTTAAATGCATTAAGAAGGAAAGAAATTCCACAAATGAACTTTTAACCAGCCACACCTGGTAATTGAAATGCATTCCAGGTGACTACCTCGTGAAGCTTGTTGAGAGTGCCACGACTGTGTAAAGCTGTCGAGGCAAAGGGTGGCACTTTGAAGAATCTCAAATATAAAGTGTTTAACACTTTTTTTTTTGGGTTACTACATGGTTCCATATGTGTTATTTCATAGTTTTAATGTCTTCACTATTATTCTACAATGTAGAAAATAGTAGAAATAAAAACCCTTGAATGAGTAGGTGTGTCCAAACTTTTGACTTGTACTGTAAATGTGGTTATGACAAGTAGATACAATGTGAAGTCAGACATTTTTATTAGCACTATTTTTATTTAATTTTTTACATATCACCATTGATAGTATCATCAACAGTATGCAGAAGGGCAGGGGCCATTTCAATTGAGACATGACGTGAAATATTTTTTTTCTTTGCTACAGCCCATTGCCTACTACAAAAATGGCAAAGGTGAATGCAGTTTTCCATGTAAGGACGTGTTCTCTGGCAAAGTCCTCCTCAGTGACTGTGCCGATGTCATATTAACTACTGGTTGCACCACCAAGGTAGGTCAACTCATACAATTCACCTTCCTCTTCTCTGTTACTGCCTACCAAATGCCAACCTAGTAAACATTTCTAAATATTTATACCTTTCTCTTTCACAGGATGGGGTATATGAAGAGACCAGGCTGCACTTCTCAGGTATGGTTGCTCCTGATGTTATTGGTGTATAACACAACATACCATTGATGTTCATATAAAGCGTTGTTGTCATCATATTGCTCATGTCACTCTTTGCTCCATCAGTGATAAGCAGACCAGCAGTCTCTATGACAACCACTAACACTGCAAACAATCATATCGCACATTATGGTAAAGTATGTTTTTTCATTTTTATATAATGGATTACATTTTGATTGCACAAATAAGTGCACAAATAAAAAATACAATACTAGCGGCACCCTGCCCTTAAGGGCGGTAAATCATTGCAAATTAGTATATTGATTTAATGCAATTCCCCCCTCCTGCAAAACAAATAGCCTATCAACCTTCTCAACTCTGAAGCAACTTGTTGGAGGCTACTGTTTTTGTAGGCACTTGCTTTCTGGACCGTTACAGAAGTCAGTGAGATGTGCGATATTCCCTGGCACATGTTTCGTCAGGCTTAAACCATGTTATCCATATCTGTTTAAACATATCTGTTTAGCCTACAATAGACAATTAATTTTGTGATGCGTAATGATGTACCTTGCTTTATTTGATCTCCATTATTTCAAAGGATTTGAGCCTTAGTTTAAGAGTTGGGAAAAACAGGACTACGGGTCATGAGATATGCTGTTGAAGATTTTCCACACAGGCCTTCCATAGACTATAAGTGCTCCGGCGCAGTTGATAGGATACTGTACCTTGGATACCGCAGATTGCTGGTTGCATTAATACTAGTATTATGATGCATAATTGCCATGGTAATTTGGAATGTCCAGTCCGTAGGCGTGAGACTCTGTTTGGACACGGCCGTGGTGGCAGCCTGGCGCGCAGTACGCACCTTACGACTTACCACCTCATCACTGTCATCTTCTCTTGGGCGCCCCTTTAGTGGCCTCTTATTGTTATACCCACTGAGTGGCTGGACCTGCACTTTTATAGGCCTAGGCTTTGCCTTGGAAGTGAAATGATGTCATAATTGCATTGACAAATCAAATTTATTTATATAGCACTTCGTACATCAGCTGATATCTCAAAGTGCTGTACAGAAACCCAGCCTAAAACCCCAAACAGCAAGCAATGCAGGTGTAGAAGCACGGTGGCTAGGAAAAACTCTCTAGAAAGGCCAAAACCTAGGAAGAAATCTAGAGGAGCCAGGCTATGAGGGGTGGCCAGGTGTGCTGTGTGGAGATTATAAAAGAACATGGCCAAGATGTTCAAACGTTCAGAAATGACCAGCATGGTCAAATAATAATAATCACAGTAGTTGTCGAGGGTGCAGCAAGTCAGCACCTCGGGAGTAAATGTCAGTTGGCTTTTCATAGCCGATCATTAAGAGTATCTCTACCACTCCTGCTGTCTCTAGAGAGTTGAAAACAGCAGGTCTGGGACAGGTAACACGTCCGGTGAACAGGTCAGGATTCCATAGCCGCAGGCAGAACAGTTGAAACTGGAGCAGCAGCACGGCCAAGTGGACACGATGCAATAGTAACTGTGCCATTCCAAACCAGTGTTGTGTTTGATTCCACCTAAAGTGAGACCAATTCAAAACCAAGACAAATCGAATCTGAGTCAAGACCAGAGGTGAGGTGAGACTAAGTCAAGACCGAGACCAGGAGGGGGGTTAGGGGTCTGATACCAAGACCAGAAAAATGCGAGTCCAATTCAACACCATTAATTGTGTCAAATCTCCACCATAATAAAAGCTCAATGTCCAGTATTTCTGTGTTGATATGTATTCTTTAGGCATTCAGAATGGTGAAAAAATGTGGGCTGACGGCAAATAGAGCCACTTTACAAATGATCACAAACCAAACAGGTCTATAATAGATGAAAAGACAAAATATGTTACAACTTCCCTCAGTTTCCCCTTACTAATAGTGAGCATGCAACTTTCAAACAATGTCCCATACTCTTCCCTACCAGCGAATAATTTCTGACAAGCGCGACAATATTTGAGGATACATTTCTATGAATGTAAAGGACATTAGTGTTATGAGTAAAGTAGAAAGCCCAGGTTTCAATAGGCAATAAGATATTAATGTGTCATGAAAGGAGTGTGGTTATTTGGCCTGGCGAATGGGAGCTGATAATTATTTATCAATAATTTTTCACTCTGCTGTCTCGGTTGGTCTCAGCAAGTCCAGCGAGTCCTCACTGTCCGAGACAGAATCAAGACGAAGTAAAAATGTATGTGACACAGAGACAAGACCAAGACTCTCAATACAGATGTAGGATCTTAATTTGATCACTCCTTTGTTGCTGAGAATGTACCTGCACAGCAGGACATGCAAACTTGTGATTCAAGGTTTAAAAAGTATTCTAAAGTTAGTTATTTCCAGATTTGATTTGCCCTAATGAAGAATTTATCAACCCTTACAAAAAAGATCCATTAATTATAATCCACATAATAATTCACATTTCCTGTTGCTGCGGGATTATTTTACTGCTGTTGCAAACTGGCTCAAATTAAGATCCTACATCTGTATGTGGTCTCGAGACCAGACTCTGTTTGGAACTACTTAACAACAATACAAAACACAGCGGAATATAAAGTGGACAATATCATGTGGGAGGACGATGTACCTCTTTTGAAGCTTAGAATCATTAACTTATTATAATATAGATCAGAGCTCTATTACTATCAAAAACAATTTTTGCTGTTACAGGAAAATGCCTGATGTTCTAACTACAATGAGAGATTTTTAAATAAACAAAATAACTTATTACTTAACCATCTTCTGTTTATATTTTAGGACTTTGGACATTCCTGATCCTTAGGGTTCCTATGATCATACAATTTGTACTGTAGATGTGGTCTGAGGGGGCTCTCACATTGGGGACCAACAATCTAGAACCAACAAAGAACCCAGATGACATCCTTTATCCTGCCAATGAAGAACAGTTGGGCATTTGTAGTTGGTGGGACACACACTACACCATCTACCGTCAAAGTTAAGCAAATAGTATTATAGACATCTATCTACTCAGGACCTTGCTTTTTAAAGGAAGAATATGACTTCTTCCGCCATGTCCAGACTCTAATTGCATGTTTTAGTCTCATTGCTACCTTCTACGCACTTTTCTACCTTTTTGTCTCAGTACTCTGCTAACTAAACCAAGTGTACCTGTAGGATGGGTGACGTAGTTTCACCTAAGACAGGAAGATAGAAAGCCATAGTTTGTTTTTTTGACAGAACACAAAGTTCAACAGAAAATGTTTGTTGCTGCTGACCACCTACAGTATAATCTGCACTGCCTCATCATGCTGTGCCATGTAGACAGTGTTGTTTATGAAATATATTTATTAAGCTATTTATTACCTATTCATTCTAAAAAGCACAAATGACGAAGTATGAATGTACAATTAGTTAGAAAAACAAGCTGTGAACTTGTCCGTTACAAGCCAATCATCTCTCCCATGGCCCATTTGTTGTCACAAAATGGCAGTACTTCACAATGCCTTGGGACCAATGTCACATTGTATGTGTTTTTATGTCCCATCAAATGAAGGAATATATTTTGCAAGATTTTAAGAATATATATTTTAAAGTAGTGTCCTTTTTAAAAAATAATAATACTTTGCCTTGGACCATTTTGTATTGGTACAAATATAGCTACACCTACTCACCCCTAGATCAGAGAATAAGCTTAGAGACAAGTGACTTGATTGATTTCACCATAGAGATGTACTGTACAATAGTGTTTAAGACTTGGTAATAATTCTTCTTACCTCCTTCCAGTCCATAAAACCAAACACTTTTATATGAACTGACAACCATCATTTTACACACACTAAGAGGAGCCCTTTTGAACATGAGCAGCGTTAAACATTTTAATAAGGTTTATTTTCTTGTGTTTATTCATGTGTACTTTCGTAGCATAGTTGTATACCATAATGTTTAGCATGCTTTTGATGAGAGATAATCACCCATTTTCATGCTCTGCTCATTTTCTAATCTGTCCTGTGATGTGGTGGTGATGCATTAAAAAGAATTGTCTCCAAACATTGTGACTCTTTTGTATCAGGGATCTGATTGCCAACATGTACACAAAAGTACAAATGTTAAGAACACGTGTGTGATATACTTGAGTTTACAGGGCTATGTTTCCGCCTTGTAATGTGTTGGAATGATTCTCACTGAAGATTGACAATGACAAAAATATCAATTAAGAGGTGATAAGAGTTGAACGTCCTGTTCATGTGAGTTATTTATGAATGTAGTTCATTCATTTAATCGACAGACATTTTGTGCTGTCCTACAAATCATTGCCAGATTATTTATTATACAGTATTTGGATTTCAATGTGTTATTTTGAATATGAAAACGTAAAAAAAAAAAAAACTTTTATATTGATCAATGTTGTCTGTGAACATTTGATCTAAAACCGGGATACTTTTACTTTACAAAATGATTTACTTCACTTTATTTTCAATGTATACTCAGCATTGTTGATCATATCAAAAACAAAACCTGAGTTGTAGCCAGAGACTCCTGCCAGTTTCTCAAGCCCCTTATAGTTTTGCTTGGAGGAAGACTTATTTACTTTCTTGTTTCTGCATAAAAAAATCATAATGTATTTTTGCCTAGCAAAAAAAAAGTTATAAATCATGCCTAAACAGAGTTCATTGAGAGCCTTGCTCAGATGGAATGCAGTCAAGGTTGGTTTCATCTCTCTGTGCAGAGTCCAGCATGTTTCACCAAAACGCCATGGAACAGTGCTCGGATCAATTCCATTTCAATACTAGTCGATACAGCAATTGAATTAGGAATGAAATTCAAAAAGATCAATGCTGTACACATTGAGGTTTGGTCTGGGAATGGAGCAATGTCAAGCGAATCTGGAAGTGAGTTACAGATACTTTCCAACAATTTTAAGACAAGCAATTTTGTGGTTAGACCTGAGAGTTTCACACCAGTGGAAACAGTGTCCTACCTCTGAGGCCTTGATGCCCATCGTGTCCTGGCAGTCTTTTACCAGGCTCACCTCCTTTTGCTTTGGACCTTTTATTCCTGTGGAGTAGAACAGAGATCATGCCTAATTCAACTCTGAAGCTATGCCACTAAAAAGGTGCTCCACTCATTTTCACTTGAATTAGCCTTCGTGATCAGGGTTAGTTTACCTGGAATCAAGTTTGGAAGAACTATGTCTATTGGTTGGCTTTACATACCTCTTTCACCCACTGTCCCCTTCTGACCATCCACTCCTGTGTCCCCTTGGATGCCCCTGCCTCCTTTGACTCCAGCTTTGCCCGCTTTACCCTGAGAGAGAGAGAGAGGTCAACAGAACTTATCATCGTTTGGAATAATTTGGGGGCTGTGTGACTCACGGGTTTGCCTGATTCTCCAGTTGGTCCCCTGGTTCCGGGCGGCCCAATAAGTGTGCGGTTGTTGATGGGGCAGCCCTGGGAACACTTGACCCGGATGGAAGCTGCATACTGGGAGATCTGGGCTGTCACCACTCCTTTACACTGCTGCAATACCTGCTCATCTGTCAGCCCAGGGCCCTGAGGTCAAAAAGCTGGCAATCAATCAACCAAGCAAGTAATCAATCGATCAATCATTCAGTAAATGTTCTTGCTAGATATGTGTCAATGTAAAATAATGCTCCTGATACGCACAGGGGCACCTGGCACTCCTTTAGGTCCAGAGTCACCTTTGAAGCCCAGGTCAACGCCTGGACCTGGCTCTCCTCTGGAGCCTGGGATGCCAGGGGGTCCATTTAGTCCAACAATGCCATCAGGGCCGATGGTACCTCTCTCCCCTTGCTGCCATTCAGAGATGAGGGGAAGGAGAGAGACAGACAAAGGGGGGACATTGTTCAGTCACTAAACACAAAAAGTCACGATTTAAACTCAATCTCAATACTTCTCCCTAATCAAATCATTTAATTCTCAATACTTCTACCTAATTAAATAATTGAATTATCAATACTTCTACTTGATTAAAACAGTTCTCTTAGGATATTATGATATAACAGGAACTCGACACTACAGTATGTGCTGTTGTATCTGCTGTCATCTAGGAACAGCATAAAGTGTCAGTATTGTGGTTTTTACATGACATAAAATTAGTTGGGGTGAAAAAACTCATACTTTTACAAAATGGATTGTAGAAACCTGTCCTTTGTTACCACGTGCTCCAAAACTTCCCTGTTTGGAAAGAGGAACAGAAACATTTTTGGTAAGAAGAAAAACAGTCCCACTACATCAATGGAAACAGGAAGTAGATGTGAGAGTGACGTAGCCTCGGCATTGTCAAATGATTACCGTGTCTCCTTTCTCTCCCTTCACACCAGTTCTTCCAACCCCACCCTGAGGAAGGAACAATCAGCACATTAGATAAGTCAGTAAGATGCCATGGCAATGATAGGACTGCTTTTTACAGCTTATCAGTCACAAAGGAAAGACCCAAACATAAACAGTAGATGACCAATACACATCCACTTTCACTTACTGGTGTGTGTGTGTGTGTGTGTGTGTGTGTGTGTGTGTGTGTGTGTGTGTGTGTGTGTGTGTGTGTGTGTGTGTGTGTGTGTGTGTGTGTGTGTGTGTGTGTGTGTGTGTGTGTGTGTGTGTGTGTGCTTGATTAACTGTGAGAAATTGACTGGTAATTTAGCAGTGTGATGGGGAATGTAAATACAAGGTTACCTTCTCACCATCAGGTCCCGTCTCCCCTTTGGCTCCCTAGAAACAACGCATTAAATCAGCAATTGTATAATCACAAAAGTCAATGATGATAATTGTAGTGGTAATGACAATGTTGGAGTAATGACATATACACACAGGTTGGGCCTGCAGGCCTTTAGGTCCTGGTTTCCCTGGAACTCCTGCATCTCCTCTCGCTCCTTGAGGCCCCTGTAATAAGAAACACACACATAGGTAAACTGCTGCAAATACACACACACACACTTTATAATGAGAATCTTTGTTCAAAAAGAGTAATTTAGTTAAATTTCAATGAATGCCATAACATCTCTGACAGTTTTTCTCTTTAAAAAAAAGAATACTAAAACCAGCATGACCATCTGTGGTTTTACATGACACTGAAACCTTTTTGGGGACTTTACTAACATATCTGTTACCTTCCTTGTTTAAATGTCAACAATGTCACATGGGTGTCTGTCCACCCACACGAAACGCTCAAGCAACATTACCATTACCATTCCCCCTGATTAGTAAGTGTATATATGTGCCCTCCGTTCCCCATTGTCCTTGTTGATTATTGTTCCATGTCCGTTGGTCTTGTGAGGATCTGTGCTCTGTTGTCTCGGCTTACGTGTGAGTGTGCACTTGTTATTACGGATCTCATCCTGTGTATTTATTAGAGGTTTACATTTCGTTCTTTGGTTTGGGTTACAGCCCTGTGTTATATAATACGTGTTTGTTTTGAGCTTTGTCCCCGTAATGTTCATGACGTACTCTATTTTGGGTAGTGAAATTTTAAAAAACAATTTCATATTCCTTCGCTTGTCTCCTATCATTGTACAACGTGACAAGCTCCTACTCTCCCACACCACGATTCCCTCTCGCGCCCTAGGACAGAAGACTGGCCATTATTTACAAAGTACTAATTTACAGTTGAAGTAAGGTTAGTTTAGGTTGGAGTCATTAAAACTCGTTTTTCAACCACTCCACAAATTTCTTGTTAACAAACTATAGTTTTGTCAAGTCGGTTAGGACATCTACTTTTTGCATGACAAAGTAGATAAGTAATTTGTCCAACAATTGTTTACCGACAGATTATTTCACTTAAAATTTACTGTATCACAATTCCAGTGGGTCAGAAGTTTGCATACACTAAGTTGACTGTGCCTTTAAAAAGCTTTAGAAGCTTCTAATAGGCTAATTGACATCATTTGAGTCAATTGGAGGTGTACCTGTGGATGTATTTCAAGGCCTACCTTCAAACTCAGTGCCACATTGCTTGACATCATGGGGGAAAAAGTCTGGTTCGTCCTTGGGAGCAATTTCCAAATGCCTGAAGGTACCACGTTCATCTGTACAAACAATAGTACGCATGTATAAACACCATGGGACCACGCAGCCATCATACCACTCAGGAAGGAGATGCGTTCTGTCTCCTAGAGATTAATATACTTTGGTGCGAAAAGTGCAAATCAATTCCAGAACAACAGCAAAGGCCCTTGTGAAGATGCTGGCGGAAACAGGTACAAAAGTATCTATATCCACAGTAAAACGAGTCCTATATCGACATAACCTGAAAGGTCGCTCAGCAAGGAAGAAGCCACTGCTCCAAAACCACCATAAAGTAAGACTACGGTTTGCAACTGCACATGGGGACAGATCCAACTTTTTGGAGAAATGTCCTCTGGTCTGAAGAAACAAAAATATAACTGTGGACATAATGACCATCATTATTTGGAGGGAAAATGGGGAGACTAAAGAACACCAAAGAGCCAAAGAACACCATCCCAACCGTGAAGCACGGGGGTGGCAGCATCATGTTGTGGGGGTGTTTTGCTGCAGGAGGGACTGGTGCACTTCACAAAATAGATGGCATCATGAAGTAGGAAAATTATGTGGATATATTGAAGCAACATCTCAAGACATCAGTCAGGAAGTTAAAGCTTGGTCGCAAATGGGTCTTCCAAATGGACAATGACCTCAAGCATACTTCCAAAGTTGAGGCAAAATGGCTTAAAAGGACAACAATGTAAAGGTATTGGAGTGGCCATCACAACGTCCTGACCTCAATCCCATAGAAAATTTGTTGGCAGAACTGAAAAACCGTGTGCGAGCAAGGAGGCCAACAAACCTGACTCAGTTACACCAGCTCTGTCAGGAGGAATGGGCCAAAATTCACCCAACGTATTGTGGGAAGCTTTTGGAAGGCTACCCAAAACATTTGACCCAAGTTAAACAATTTAAAGGCAATGCTACCAAATACTAATTGAGTTTATGTAAACTTCTGATTCAGTGGGAATGTGATGAAAGAAATAAAAGCTGAAATAAATCATTCTCCCTACTATTATTCTGACATTTCACACTCTCAAAATAAAGTGGTGATCCTAACTGACCTAAAACAGGGACTTTTTACTATAAGTAAATGTCAGGAATTGTGAGAAAAAAATACGGAGTTTAAATGTATTTGGCTAAGGTGTATGTAAACTTCCGACTTCAACTGTACATGCTAAAATCACCACTTAACCTAATACAATATCTGCCTATTTTCTTCCAGCAATTTAGCCCCTGTCTATGTGATGCGAGAGTTTGTCTATCACACTGTGTGTAGCCAGAGGATGTGATACAGAAATACTTTCCCCAAAACATTCTCAATCACATTTTAACTGCAAAGTAGGCTTACCTGGCAGACTAGCCTATATCATGAGTAAGTATATAAGTTGTATCTATTATTTGTTATTTGCTAACTTTACCATGAAATGAGCAGCAGCAGGACTGAACCATTGCTAGACCAGCACATTAGATAGTACATTCCTCACTTGCTGTATGCGCAATTAAAGGGCCAGATGCGTAAATAAATGGGAATTACACAAAAAAAATGGTCTGATGTAATTTAAACATTGACATGTACTCAGAACACCCAATTTCGCTGTTTCTCTATGAGAAATTGTAATTTTCAGAGTGGAAAGGCTAATACATTCTAAAACTAGGAAAAATTAAACTGAACAGAATTTGGGAAAATAGAAAACAGAACTTGGGAAGAAATTCACACATTTTACAACTATTAAAGTTGTTAACTACCCATTATTTTACCAGGTATATTGACCGTAAAATATAGTGCACTACTTTCTCTTTTTTCTATTTGAAAGCTTGAAAAAAATGAGTCGGTCACGACATGTTTTATTTTTTTTAGGTTGCTCTCATGCTAAAATTGGTGATAGATTCATAGCACAAACATGTGGAACTGTTATGTAAATGTATGTGGAATGCAACAATGATGTGACTGTATCACAGAGTTTTAAAACCATCTACTCTCTTTGACTGTATTGTGTATCATGAATCTGCTCCACTCCAATATCTCAGAAATTCTTTATGTTCCTCACATGGATGTATTAAAAGGAGACATTTATAATACCATACAAGAAGCCTTTTTGGAGTAATGTTTGTACTGTCATTATAATAATAATAATAATAATAATAATAACTTGTATTTGTTAAGTCTTTGGACACTGTGTTAACTAACCTCCAGACGAGCTATAATGCCATATAACTCTCCTTCCGCGGCCTCCAACTTAAACGCAAGTAAAACTAAATACATGCTATTCAATCGATCACTGCCTGCACCTGCTCGCCTGTCCAGCATCACTACTCTGGACGGCTCTATCTTAGAATACGTGGACAACTACAAATACCTGGGTGTCTGGTTAGACTGTAAACTCTCCTTCCAGACTCAAATTAAGCATCTCCAATCCAAAATTAAATCTAGAATCGGCTTCCTATATCGCAACAAAGCATCCTTCACTCATGCTGCCAAACATACCCTCGTAAAACTGACCATCCTACCGATCCTCTACTTCGGTGATGTCATCTATAAAATAGCCTCTAACACTCTACTCAACAAACTGGATGCAGTCTATTACAGTGCCATCCGTTTTGTCACCAAAGCCCCATATACTACCCACTATTGCGACCTGTATGCTCTCGTTGGTTGGCCCTCGCTTCATACTCGTCGCCAAACCCACTGGCTACAGGTTATCTACCAGTCTCTGCTAGGTAAAGCCCCGCCTTATCTCAGCTCACTGGTCACCATAGCAGCACCCACTCGTAGCACGCGCTCCAGCAGGTATATCTCACTGGTCACCCCCAAAGCCAATTCCTGATTTGGTCCTCTTTCCTTCCAGTTCTCTGCTGCCAATGACTGGAACGAACTGCAAAAATCTCTGAAGCTGGAGACTCATATCTCCCTCACTAGCTTTAAGCACCAGCTGTCAAAGCAGATCACAGATCACTGCACCTGTACATAGCCCATCTGAAAGCAACCCATCTATCTACCTACCTCATCCCCATACTGTATTTATTTATTTATCTTGCTCATTTGCACCCCAGTATCTGTACCTGCACATTCATCTTCTGCACATCTACCATTCCAGTGTTTAATTGCTATATTGTAATTACTTTGCCACCATGGCCTATTTATTGCCTTAACTTACCTCATTTGCACTCACTGTATATATACTTTTTGTTTTCTTTTGTTCTACTGTATTATTGACTATGTTTTGTTTATTCCATGTGTAACTCTGTTGTTGTATGTGTCGAATTGCTGTGCTTTATCTTGGCCAGGTCGCAGTTGCAAATGAGAACTTGTTCTCAACTAGCCTACCTGGTTAAATAAAGGTGTTCTCAACTAGCCTACCTGGTTAAATAAAGGTGTTCTCAACTAGCCTACCTGTTTAAATAAAGGTGTTCTCAACTAGCCTACCTGGTTAAATAAAGGTGAAACTAAATAAATAAATTAAAGTGCTTTTCATACACTATGCTCAAAGCGCAATGTTACCTTATTTGCGGGTGAACTTCCTCTCTTGAAGCATCTCCAGTTCCATTTCCCACTCATTTATTGACAAATGTTATGCTCTGTTTATATTTCAGGATTAATGATATTGTTGGTCCTGTCACCTCTGGTTATTGTGATCAGCGTGATCATCAGCCGTTACTGCAGATCTCGTCCAAATGAAGGTGAGGAGGCTTCATCCATGGTGTTGTAATCCCCCCAAAGGACCTAGATGACATCTATCCTGCCAATGAAGAACACTGAATGAGGCATTATCTTAAAATTGAGCCAGTAGGATTATTGACAGGTAATCCATTCGGGACTGCTGCTCTACCTCTCAAAAGGGAAAGAAATCAGCTTTTAGACCATGTAGGTTTTTAGTTTCTTTGCAGACCGATGAAAATTATGTAGTTCTGTGAAGCACTCAATGTTGTGCACTTTCCTGCATTCTCTTTTAATTCCAATGCTCGAATAACCCCCTAAACTTGTTTACCAGTGATGCAGGAGACGTTGGCAGTCTTTTCACCTAAGACAGGAAGGAGAAAAGGCTTAGATTTTTCTGTGAAAATGTGTTCTTGCTGCTAACATTTGAAACTGCACTGCCTCACAATGCTGGGACATATAGTTAGTGTTGTAGTATTAATGTAGTAATAAGTATTTCCAATATATTGATTGCTCAGTTCATGTGAATATGACATACAGTGCCTTGCGAAAGTATTCGCCCCCCTTGAACTTTGCGACCTTTTGCCACATTTCAGGCTTCAAACATAAAGATATAAAACTGTATTTTTTTGTGAAGAATCAACAACAAGTGGGACACAATCATGAAGTGGAACGACATTTATTGGATATTTCAAACTTTTTTAACAAATCAAAAACTGAAAAATTGGGCGTGCAAAATTATTCAGCCCCTTTACTTTCAGTGCAACAAACTCTCTCCAGAAGTTCAGTGAGGATCTCTGAATGATCCAATGTTGACCTAAATGACTAATGATGATAAATACAATCCACCTGTGTGTAATCAAGTCTCCGTATAAATGCACCTGCACTGTGATAGTCTCAGAGGTCCGTTAAAAGCGCAGAGAGCATCATGAAGAACAAGGAACCCACCAGGCAGGTCCGAGATACTGTTGTGAAGAAGTTTAAAGCCGGATTTGGATACAAAAAGATTTCCCAAGCTTTAAACATCCCAAGTCGTATATTGCACAGTCGTATATTGCACAAATCTGGCCTTTATGGAAGAGTGGCAAGAAGAAAGCCATTTCTTAAAGATATCCATAAAAAGTGTTGTTTAAAGTTTGCCACAAGCCACCTGGGAGACACACCAAACAAGTGGAAGAAGGTGCTCTGGTCAGATGAAACCAAAATTGAACTTTTGGCAACAATGCAAAATGTTATGTTTGGCGTAAAAGCAACACAGCTGAACACACCATCCCCACTGTCAAACATGGTGGTGGCAGCATCATGGTTTGGGCCTGCTTTTCTTCAGCAGGGACAGGGAAGATGGTTAAAATTGATGGGAAGATGGATGGCGCCAAATACAGGACCATTCTGGAAAAAAACCTGATGGAGTCTGCAAAAGACCTGAGACTGGGACAGAGATTTGTCTTCCAACAAGACAATGATCCAAAACATAAAGCAAAATCTACAATGGAATGGTTCAATAATAAACATATCCAGGTGTTAGAATGGCCAAGTCAAAGTCCAGACCTGAATCCAATCGAGAATCTGTGGAAAGAACTGAAAACTGCTGTTCACAAATGCTCTCCATCCAATCTCACTGAGCTCGAGCTGTTTTGCAAGGAGGAATGGGAAACAATTTCAGTCTCTCGATGTGCAAAACTGATAGAGACATACCCCAAGCGACTTACAGCTGTAATCGCAGCAAAAGGTGGCGCTACAAAGTATTAACTTAAGGGGGCTGAATAATTTTGCACGCCCAATTTTTCAGTTTTTGATTTGTTAAAAAAGTTTGAAATATCCAATAAATGTCGTTCCACTTCATGATTGTGTCCCACTTGTTGTTGATTCTTCACAACAAAATACAGTTTTATATCTTTATGTTTGAAGCCTGAAATGTGGCAAAAGGTCGCAAAGTTCAAGGGGGCCGAATACTTTCGCAAGGCACTGTATGTATAAGTGTAAAATGAGAAAGGTACGGTATTTTTAGGTATTTTTTCCAACATTTCAGTTTAGTAATTGTTACACTGTTGTCGTGTCTTTGGCTATGCCGGATTAAGAGATATGACATGCTATTCTATAAAATAATTTCTCTGTCATTAATATTACCTGATTGAGCTAATCATGTAAATGTAATTAACTAGATAGTCGGGCACCACAAAATAATATTTATAGAGCTGTTATCTTCCGAATAAACTTTTAAAAACCCAGTAATATTTTATATCAATAGCAGTCAATATTAATCGTCATCTTAATTCAGTCTCATCTGAAAGTGGTAAATTCTTAGTTATTTGCACGAACCCTGGCTAACAAGTTGAATCAGCAATACAAAATTGGATTTAATTACTAAATACCTAACTAATCACACAGAATTACACATAATTAAATCATAACTTGATTACAAATTACATCATAAAGGAAAACGTCCCTAGCGGGCGGAACAGATACGACAGCTTGTTTCACAAAAGAAAAGGGTCTGGGTTAACAGAAAGCGCTCAAGGTTCATCAGTTCATCTTGGGCTTGGAATTTATGAAATGAACTGGCAATTGGAGAATTACTGGTCTGAAACCCTAATGATATTGTGCCCATGAGGAAGGTATTCACTTAACCTGTGGGACCAGTGTCAAAATGAACAAGGCAAAAAAAAATTAAACACATTTTTATAGTGTCCACTATCTACTCTGTAATTTGTTATTGGTACAGAAATACATTTCTTGTTGAAGTTACAATCTACACTTACCCCTAGATCAGACAATAAGCTTAGAGACAAGTGATTACATGAATATGTTGATATCAAGCTTAATATTATTATTATTATTATTGTGCAATAATGTATTGAGTGCTATGATCAGACAATTGTCATGAAAAAGGTCACTGTTATTGTATATGACCCATATCCATGCACTCCTCATGTCAAATCTGTCCTGTGATATGGTGACACAATACATTTTTTAGTTATTCTATAGTATTAAATGTTTTTTAGCTACATGGAATTTCATGTTTGTAAAGGATTCACGTGTTCAATGTTGTTTAGATCATATGGCTTAACCTGGCTTCCATTTTATGCTGTGTGATGTTACTTTGTAATGTGTTTGACAATGACAGAGACTTCACACAATTGTTTGTCACTCAAAAGATTATTAGCAAAGAGGTATTTATGTATTTATGTATTTGTCTTGTGAAATAGGTAGAGATTTGTTAAAAGCCATTTAGCACCTCAGACAGCATACATCAGATACAGTTAGTTACAAAATTATTTACAAGGCTTTATTTTCAATGTATCCACAGAATTGCTGATCATATTTAAAAAAACAATACAAGTTACTTTTCACCAAAGCCCACTTTCATTTTGCTTAGAGGAACATTAATCAATTTTATTTCAATACCAGTCAGTACAGGAATTGAATTAGGCGTGCAATTCTAAAAGATCAATGCTGTACACATTGGTCATTTCCCAGTTCAAAGTCAATGTCGACCTCAATTCCTGGGTTGACTCAAATGTAAATGGGATTAACCCCCACGTTGCCATGGAGCAACCCTCCAGAATGACCCCTCATCGTCGACCATTCCCGCACCCCTTCCTGAAGCTCCTTATTGAGGTTAGATCTTGGGGCTTAGATCGTGGGTCCCTTCAGCAGGCCCTGCTGCTTGCGCATCACAGGCGAGTGGATGCTGCAGACGAGCAATCATTGCTGGAGAACTGCTGTTCTAGCCTGACTTTGTACTGCTGTTTGGCTGCCTGAGTGAAAGGGTATAGGCTACAGTTTAATTTCTTTGAAAAGCCTACACATATTGGTTCTATAGTCCCGGCCAGAGGGTTGTCTGCCTCCATCTGCTCTAGAGGTGAACTCTTCTCCTGGAAGGTATAAGTATTGGGTTGTTAGTTTACCTGAAATGCACAAGGTCCTCTACTCTGACAATTAATCCAGAGATAAAAGGGTAAACTTAGTTTGTTTCTAGTAATCTCTCCTCCATCAGTCTTCTTCTGACTTTATATGGCGTTTGACAACCAACTTTAAGGTGCATTACCACCACCAACTGGGCTGGAGTGTGGATCGCATCTTTCAATCACCCATGTGGGTATATGCTCTGAAAAACCAATGAGGAGATGGGAGAAGCCGGACTTGCAGCGCATAAAGCGTCTATTTTAGCGCCTGGCTACGCAGGCGCTCGTTGATGCGCGCGAGCAGTTTGGATGGTATTGCTAAATAACAGGTATGTGTACATTTATTTTGCCACGCTCACGCACATAACACAAGCGGTGTGGTCAGCATGATAGACTCGTTGCTCTGCTTCAAATGTGCCCTAGTATTTCTATGCATTTCCTCTTTACATTCAAGTATACAATGAGCCCAAACTAGCAGAACAGGCTCTCACACACAGACATGTTTTATGGAACCCTGTCTCGACCAGTTTGGCCCCAGAGTGTAAATCAACATTAAATCTTTCTTCTCAAGGGGTGCATCTAGAAGTGGTTCTTGTGGATACTTCTTACTCCTTTGCAATAACATATTCCTTAGGATGACCTATGGTAAAGATGAGGATTATTAAGTAAATAAGGAAAATGAAATACATGGAAACCATCACCATAAAATGTTAGTTTCTTTCATCTGTTTAAAAAACAAATAAGTCAGAGGAACAGCTGGCCGTGTTGTAACTCACATAGCTGATGGTGAATATCAGCAATGCCGCCACAATCCCCACAATGGAAAGAACTAGAATGGTATCCCTTTCTTCTGATTGGTCTGTGGACTCAAGGCAATCTACAAAAAAATGATCCACAAGTCTTTGAGCGTCACTGGAAACATTTTTTTATATTTAGCAGCATAGATGAAGTCTCTCTCTGTCCAATTTAAAACACTCACATACATTATACAGTAGGTCTACATACCAAAACAAGCACATAATGAAAATAGAACACACTCACCTGTCACTCTGAGGTGAACCTGCCCCTCCTGGTTCTGCTCTCCTACAGGTGCTGCCAGGAGACACTTGTACCTCCCGCTATCAACAGCCGTTACATTGGGCAGGAAGATATCGAAAGAGTCATCAGCCAAAAGTTCCACTTCACGCTCCAGACCGGCGTACCATTGGGTGGTGCTATTAGGTGATGATAGCCTCTTCATCAATAGGCCAGACTCCTTATTAGAGGGCTCCTCACCCAGCTGAGAGAAGAGGGTTTGAGGTTACTATATGCCCATAACAGCTGGTCTGGGACCAGTGCTGTATGTTTTTGGCATATATTGCACTTGTACAGAATTTGGTCAGATGGTTCATAACACAGTTTGTGCTATCACAATAATTGAAAGCTTACCTTGTACCACCTCACCGCCCGGTATTGGACCCCAGGCTTACATATTGCTTTACATTTCAGAATGGAGTCCTCTCCACAAACTGACTTCACCTCTTGTGTAGGCCTATCCTGTGTGAGGCCACCTTGCACAGAGGCAGCTTTAGACAAACACAAGGTAAATCATTATTTCAGGTGAGCCTGCCTCATTGGAATATCAAATTCATTGTTAAAAATAAATGACAACATACCTAATATGCAGACGAGTTGAAAAAGCATAATTGTAGTACACAGCAACGAAGATGACGATTTAGAACAGGAGGGTAGCAGTTTATATACTTCAGAAAGAGAAGTTAAACTGGGATTTCCCCGACTGCGTCACATTCTGAAGTGCGCGTGCACTCCCTCCACCCACATGACCGATTGCGAATCTGCAGACATGAGACATGCTCACCACCGCTCTTTGCAAAATAAATGTACACACAATATACCCACATGGGTGATTGATAGATGAATTGAGGTCCACACCGCCAGGTGGTGGTGGTAATGCACCTTAAAGGTGGTTGCCAACCGCCATATAACGTCCAAAAATAAGAGATTCTTAGAAATGTACTAGGTTTACCCTTTCATCTGTAGATTAATTGTCAGAGTAGAGGATCGTGTGCATTTCAGATGTATTAACAACCCAATGTTTATATCCCAGGGCAAATTAGGTAGCTAAATTGGCATGAATGTTTCAGGCGTTTTGACCTGTCTCCAAATTAATATAGTTGGTTCAGAGTTCGTTTTGATATTTCCACGTGCGTGTCCTGATCAAGTCTGGTGTGGATGGACAAAATTAACATGCGCACATGGATGTACGAGCGCGCGGGTTCTGTCATCATGAGTCAGTGGAGATATGATGGCGATGCGTTGGTTCATTCTCCAGATGTGTTTGGTTATGTTTATTTTCAATGAATCTGGAGTTAAATTTAAGAGAAACCGGAATTTTAGTTACTGGGTGTCGTTATTTCAGAACCTTAACTCAATACTTTATTTCGCAGTTTGTTAGTTGTAGCCTGTATCATTGCATCATATCCTAATTTGTAGAAGGCAATTTTACGCACGTGCTTGTAATGTATGGCGGTAACTTTGGTGTCGTGCCTATGATTTTCTTTCTGTTGAAGAAGGTGTTAAAATAGATAGAAATACAACATTACAATATAGGCAAAATATTAAGATAGGTCTACACTATATTAACCTTTGGACTGGTTTTTGCTACCTGAAAGTGAATTGGGGGTGGGGGAATTCCCAATGAATTCCGCGATCAGACTTCCTCAATTAGATTTGGTTTACTCGAAACGTGTTGAGTGGGTCGTTGAAGTAATTATAGCTGTCTGTGTCAGATTAAATAACGTCTCTTATAGTGTATTAGGTATTTCAGTTAAAAGACAATCATGGAAATACACACTTCATTGACAAGTATGTGGGCACCTGCTCATCGAACACCTCATTTCAAAATCATGGCCATTAATATGGAGTAGGTCCCCCTGTTTCTGCTATAACAGCCTCCGCTCTTCTGGGAAGGCTTTCCATAAGATGTTGGAACATTGCTGAGGGGACATGCTTACATTCAGTCACAAGAGCATTAGTGAGGTCAGGCACTGATGTTGGGGATTAGGAGTCTGCGTTCCAATTCATCCCTAAGGTGTTAGGTGGGGTTGAGCTGCTCTGTGCAGGCCAGCTAAATTCTTCCACAACGATCTCAACAAACCATTTATTTATGGCCCTCGCTTTGTGCACAGGGGCCTTGTCATGCTGAAACAGGAAAGAGCCTTCCCCAAACTGTTGCCACAAATTTGGAAGCCCAGAATTGTCTAGAATGATATTGTATTGTGTAGCGGTAAGATTTCCCTTCACTGGAACTAAGGAGCCAAGCCCGAACCATGAAAAACAGCCCCAGACCATTATTCCTCCTCCACCAAACTTTACAGTTGGCACTATGCATTGGGGAAGGTAGCATTCTTTTGGCCAAACCCAGATTCTTCTGTCAGACTGCCAGATGGTGAAGTGTGATTCATCCCTCACGAGAACATGTTTCCACTGTTTCAGAGTCCAATGGCGGCGAGCTTTACACCACTGCAGCCGACACTTAGCATTGCGATCTTAGGCTTGTGTGTGGCTGCTCTGCCATTGATACCCATTTCATGAAGCACCTGATGAAAAGTTATTGTGCTGACTTTGCTTCCAAAGGCAGTTTGAACTCGGTAGTGAGTGTTGCAACCGAGGACAGACGATTTTTATGCACTACTGCTTCAGCACTTGGCTGTCCCATTCTGTGAGGTTTTGTGGCCTACCACTTTGCGGCTGAGCCATTGTTGCTCCTAGACGTTTCTAGGACTTACAGTTGAACGTGGCAGCTCTAGCAGGGCAGAAATTTGACAAACTGACTTTTTTCTTTAACGAGTCGGACGAGAGGGATTTACTCCAGACACCCGACAAGGCCCTCATCCCCGTCATTTGCAGGAGACAGAGATATTGAGAATGAAGATCGGGAAGCCTTGTAAGGATCCGGTGGTGAGTGGGTAATTTGCCTTTGTACGTCGGCTAATAGGACCGATGGTAATCATTGGATAATAAAATAGACAAGCACGTATATCCTACCAATAGGACACTAGAAACTGTAATATCTTAAGTTTCACCGAGTCGTGGCTGAACGACGACATGAATAACATACAGCTGGCGGGTTAAACACTGTATCGGCAGGATAGAACAGTAACCTCTGGTAAGACAAGGGGTGGCGGTCTATGTATTTTTGTAAACAACTGCTAGTGCACGATATCTAAGGAAGTCTCAAGGTTTCGCTCGCCTGAGAGTATCTCATGATATGCTGTAGACCACACTATTTACCAAGAGAGTTTTCATCTATATTCTTCGTAGCTGTCTATTTACCACCACAAACCGATGCTGGCACTAAGACAGCACTCAATGAGCTGTATATGGCCATAAGCCGTATAGGAAATTGCTCATCCAAAGGCGGTGCTCCTATTGGCCGGGGACTTTAATGCAGGGAAACTTAAATCCGTTTTAGCTCATTTCTACCAGCATGTTAAATGTGCAACCAGAGAGAAAAAAACTCTTGACCACCTTTCCTTCTCACACAGAGATGCATACAAAACTCTCCCTAGCCCTCCATTTGTCAAATCTGACCATAATTCTATCCTCCTGATTCCTGCTTACAAGCTAAAACTAAAGCGGAAAGCACCAGTGAATCGGTCAATAAATGAGTGGTCAAATGAAGCAGATGCTAAGCTACAGGACTGTTATGCTAGCACAGACTGGAATATGTTCTGGGATTCCTCCGATGGCATACCTCAACTAGAAGCCATGGATTACAGGAAACATCCACACTGAGCTAAAGGGTATAGCTACTGCTTTCAAGGAGCAAGACTAACCCAGAAGCTTATAAGAAATCCCGCTATGCCCTCCGACAAACTGTCAAACAGGGAAAGTGTCAATACCGGACTAAGATCGAATTGTACTACACTGGCTCCGACGCTGGTCAGATGTGGCAGGGCTTGCAAATCTATTAGACTACAAAGGGAAGCACAGCCGCGAGCTGCTCAGTGACCCGAGCTTACCAGTCAAGCTTGATAACTTCGATGCTCGCTTCGAGGCAAGTAACACTGAAACATGCATGAGATCATCAGCTGTTCCGGACGACTGTGATCACGCTCTCCGTAGCCGATGTGAGTAATACCTTTTAAAGTTGTGCACATTTTTCAGGAACTTATTTTCGCTCGTGAGAGCTAATTTCAAAACCATTGTTTTTATAATTTAAGCCATTCTGGAAAAGGGATTTTAAAGCTTAGCTTTGGGGATCTAACGCAAGTTTTTAGGTCTCCGGAAAGGTCATCGCACTATTGTGACCACATCCATTAAACTGACACTAGTCAGTTTAGTATGCTGCATAATACAGTGGATTTAGGTTGAAATCATCCTTTCTTGATGTTAAGTGGATTCCCAATCCCACTCATCCTTTTCTTTGTTCACTTTTCAGTTTCAGTGTCCGCAGCCCCTGTAGAGGATAATCAAATTGCCTACATATGTCAGGAGGGTAATGTCACACTAGAAGCACCGTTTTAAAGAATTGGATGCCCAATGTGAGGAGAGCTGGACCATTGGCAAAGAGGTAAACTATTGCATATATGCTTATGACAAGTAGATACAATGTGAAGTCAGGCATTTTCTATTAGCATTATAATTTTTTCACATCTCACCATTGATAGTATCATCAACAGTATGCAGAGGGGCAGGGGCCATTTCAATTGAGACATGACATGTGATAAAATATTTTTCTTTCTGCAGCCCATTGCCATTTATAAAAACGACAGGGGTAACGTAAGGACAAAGGAATACATTCCTCCATGCAAGGATGTGTTCTTTGGAAAAGTCATCCTTAGTAAATGTGCCAATTAACTATTGGATGCACCAAGGTAGGTCAACTTTCTGAATACAATTCACTTTCCTTTCCTCTGTTAGTGTCTGCAAAGTACCAACATAGTACAAACCTTTATTTTTATTCACCCCTTCATTTTTTAGAAACAGGATGGGTTACATAAAGAGACCAGGATCCACTTCTTAGGTATGGTTTCCCCTGAAGTTATTGGTGTATTACACAACATATCTACCATTGATATAAATATAAAGCATTGTTGTCATCATTGCTCATATCACTCTTTTTGCTACTTAGAGACAAACGCTATCGCTGCCACCGCAAACGCTCAAATTGCTCATTATGGTAAATTATGCTTTTTTTAGTAAATGTGGACAGTCCATAAAACCAAACACTTTTATATGAACTGACAACCATCATTTTACACACACTAAGAGGAGCCCTTTTGAACATGAGCAGCGTTAAACATTTTAATAAGGTTTATTTTCTTGTGTTTATTCATGTGTACTTTCATAGCATAGTTGTATACCATAATGTTTAGCATGCTTTTGATGAGAGATAATCACCCATTTTCATGCTCTGCTCATTTTCTAATCTGAATTGTCTCCAAACATTGTGACTCTTTTGTATCAGGGTTCTGATTGCCAACATGTACACAAAAGTACAAATGTTAAGAACACGTGTGTGATATACTTGAGTTTACAGGGCTATGTTTCTGCCTTGTAATGTGTTGGAATGATTCTCAATGAAGATTGACAATGACAAAAATATCAATTAAGAGGTGATAAGAGTTTAACATCCTGTTCACGTGAAAGTTATTTATGCAAAATAAATAATGTACATGAAAATCTATTTAAAAATCAAAATCGCCATCCAATGAATATAGTAAATGTATTTAATCGACAGACATTTTGTGCTGTCCTACAAATCATTGTCAGATTATTTAACTATAGAAATTCCAAATACAATATACTGTATAACACATTTCAATGTATTATTTTTAATATGAAATAATATCAAATAGTATGTTATTTTTTATTTTATATTGATCAATGTTATCTTGACTGTGAACATCTGTTAATTGGGGGGGAGGGATAAATTATTTAGATTAACCCAAATATGAGATGACTGAAAGAGACCACACATTCTCAGAAACACGCTCAAACTGTGGCGACTAAAAAAGTGAGGACTCATCTTAAGAAAAAGTAAGACAGAATTTATCTAAAACAGTGATATTTCAGAACACACAGTACATGTACTTGCGATACTTTACAAAATTATTTACATCACTTTTTATTTTCAATGTATACCCATCATTGTTGATCATATCAAAAACAAAACCTGACTGGTAGCCAGAGACTCCTGGAAGTTTCATTTTCTGCCAATTTCTTTTAGCCAGTTTCTCAAGCCCCTTTACTTATGGTTTGCTTGGAGGAAGACAATTTCATTTTTTGTTTCTGCATAAAAAAATCTATTTTGGCCTAACAAAAAAGTTATCAATTATGCCTAAACAGAGTTCATTTGGAGCCTTGCTTGGCTCAGATGAAATGCGTCAAGGCTGGTTTCATCTCTGTGCAGAGTCCAGCGTGTCCCACCAAACCCTTCCATCACTGGTGAGCCCCATTGAACAGTGCTCGGATTAATTACATTTCAATACCAGTCAATACAGGAATTGAATTAGGCATGAAATTCAAAAAGATCAATGCTGTACACATTGGTAATTTCCCAGTTCAAAACTCAATGTCAATTCCTGGTTTGGCTGAGATGTGAATTGAATTAACTTCAATGTTGTCATGGAGCGACCGTCCAGAGTGACCCCTCGTCGTGGACCTTCACCTATTCCTGAAGCTCCTTGTTGGGGTTAAATCTTGGGGCTTAGATCGCGGGGTCCCTTCACTAGGCCCTGCTCCTTGCGCATCACAGGCGCGTGAATGCTGCAGTCCCGTGCCTCACAGAAGCCGGGCACTCCTGCGTTGCCTGCCATGCCAGGCTGGCCCAAAGCGCCTGTGAAACCACGGGGCCCTCTGTGACCTGCCATACCATTCTTTGGCTCTGCTGGGTGGCCTGGCAGCCCTGTGGGGAAATGTTTTTAACAATTGGAGGTGGCGTCTTAAAAGTTCACTTGAAAAGACTTCCTGCTAACATCAATGTTGAATAAAACCACACAATGCCTATTCCAGTGAATCTGGATGTGAGTTACAGATACTTTCCAACAATTCTAAGACAAGCAATTTTGAGGTAGACCTGAGAGTTTCACACCAGTGGAAACAGTGTCCTACCTCTGAGGCCTTGATGCCCATCGTGTCCTGGCAGACCTTTACCAGGCTCACCGCCCTTTCCTTTCGGGCCTTTTGTTCCTGTGGAGTAGAACAGTGAGCTTAGGGGTGCACTCTGAAGCTATGCCACTACAAAGGAGCTCCACTAATTTTCACTTGAAATGAACCTTACTGGGTTTAGGGTTTAGTTTACCTGTAATCAAGTTTGGTTGAACTAAGACATTTGGATTACATACCTCTTTCACCCACTGTCCCCTTCTGACCATCCACTCCTGTGTCCCCTTGGATGCCCCTGCCTCCTTTCACTCCAGCTTTGCCCGCTTTACCCTGAGAGAGAGAGAGGTCAACAGAACTTATCATCGTTTGGAATAAAGGCTTTCCTTAGTAGATAGGGGTTGGTTTGGGGGCTGTGTGACTCACGGGTTTGCCTGATTCTCCAGTTGGTCCCCTGGTTCCGGGCGGCCCAATAAGTGTGCGGTTGTTGATGGGGCAGCCCTGGGAACACTTGACCCGGATGGAAGCTGCATACTGGGAGATCTGGGCTGTCACCACTCCTTTACACAGCTGCAATACCTGCTCATCTGTCAGCCCAGGGCCCTGAGGTCAAAAAGCTGTAAATCAATCAATCAATCAACCAAGCAAATAAATAATTGATCAATCAATCAGTCAGCAAACGTTCTTGCTAGATATGTGTCAATGTAAAATAAGGGGGAGACCCTTCCTCCAGGCAGACTGGAGTTGGCTCCTGATACGCACAGGGGCACCTGGCACTCCTTTAGGTCCAGAGCCACCTTTGACGCCCAGGTCACCACCTGGACCTGGCTCTCCTCTGGAGCCTGGGATGCCGGGGGGTCCATTTCGTCCAACAATGCCATCAGGGCCGATGGTACCTCTCTCCCCTTGCTGCCATTCAGAGATGAGGGGAAGGAAGGAGAGAGACAGACAGAGGGGGGACACTGTTCAGTCACTGAACACAAAAGGTCACGATTTAAACTCAATCTCAATACTTCTCCCTAATCAAATCATTTAATTCTCAATAATTTTACCTAATTAAAACAGTTCCTTTAGGATTTTATGACATAACAGGAACTCAACTCTCTACAGTATGTGCTGTTGTGTCTGCTGTCATCTAGGAACAACCTATGGTTTTAATGTGACATAGAATGGGTTAGGGTGAAAAAACCCACATACTTTCACAGAATGGAGTATACAAACCTGTCCTTTGTCACCACGTGCTCCAAAACTTCCCTGTTTGGAAAGAGGAACAGAAACATTTTTGGTAAGAAGAAAAACAGACCCACTACATCAATGGAAACAGGAAGTAGATAGATGAGAGAGTGACGTCGCCTCGGCCTTGTCATATGATTTACCTTGTCCTCTTTTTCTCCCTTCACACCAGTTCTTCCAACCCCACCCTGAGGAAGGAACAATCAGCACATTAGATAAGTCAGTAAGATGCCATGGCAATGATAGGACTGCTTATTACAGCTCAGTCACAAAGGAAAGACCCAAACATAAACAGTAGATGACCAATACACATCCACTTTCACTTACTGGTGTGTGTGTGTGTGTGTGTGTGTGTGTGTGTGTGTGTGTGTGTGTGTGTGTGTGTGTGTGTGTGTGTGCTTGATTAACTGTGAGAAATTGACTGGTAATTTAGCAGTGTGATGGGGAATGTAAATAAAAGGTTACCTTCTCACCATCAGGTCCTGTCTCCCCTTTGGCTCCCTAGAAACAACGTATTAAATCAACAATTGTATAATCACAAAAGTCAATGATGATAATTGTAGTGGTAATGACAATGTTGGAGTAATGACATATACACACAGGCTGGGCCTGCAGGCCTTTAGGTCCTGGTTTCCCTGGAATTCCTGCATCTCCTCTCGCTCCTTGAGGCCCCTGTAATATGAAAGACACACATAGGTAAACTGAATGAGAACCCTTGTTCAAAAATAGGAATTTAGTTCAATTCCAATGACAGATCATTTTTAATTGTCTCAACTTATAGCAAGAGACAGGGTACTCTTGCCACAACATCTCTGACAGTGTTTTTTTTAACTAAAACCATCTGTGTTTTTAACTGGCACTGAAACCTTTTCAGGGACTTTACCAACAGATCTGATGTTTTCAGGGACTTTACTAACATATCTGTTACCTTCCTTGTTTGGACTGTCAACAATATCACATGGGTGTCTGTCCACCCACAGGAAACCTTTAAGCAACATGGCATTTACATCTGATACACAACACTGAGGGGACTTTACTGAGGAATGTGGAAGTGACAGTGTCTGTATTGTGATCTGTAGTCTACTGTGCACATGTGATTGAGTGGTTATAAAGCCTGTCTTACCCCAGCTCCTACTCTCCCAGGAGGTCCCCTCACACCACGATCCCCGCTTGTGCCCTAGGAGGGAAGACTGGCCATTATTCACAAAGTATTCATTTAAGTATTAAAAGTTCATGTCCACTTTTAGTTTATTTAGTAAATATTTTCTTAAAACCGCATTGTTCGTTAAGTGCTTGTAAGTAAGCATTTCACGGCCATTGTGATAATGTCATCCTGATACCCAGCATGCAATTCTCCTTCACTTTACCTTTTGTCCAAACTCTCCAGGAAAGCCGATCACCCCAGGAACTCCAAGAGGACCCTGGAAAATAAACAGTAAATGTAGTTTGTTAGGAGAAATCCCATCAACAGATTCCTTATCTATTTATTACTAATTTAGTGGTTATCATACTGGTACTCACATCCTCTCCAGGCTCCCCATCACTGCCTGGCATGCCCCCTGGGCCTTGGTCACCCTGAGAGAGAGGAAAGAGAGAGATACAGAGAAAACAGAAAGTAGAAGAGAAGAGAGCAAGGGAGACATACTACAGTATCAATCTAATCTCCCACGTGGAGAAGGTGCTATCGTTATGGCCAAAAGTGTTGAACAGCCACATGACTCACAAAATCAACAATAGCAAAACCTTCAGTGAAAATAACAGTATGCAGTTTAGGGAAAACACCCATGAACATACATACATCTTGGGGGAACCAGAGTAGTTTCTGTGAAGAGTAAGGGACAATGACTTTTGAGAGCAACTAGAGTACTTTCTGTGAAAACAATATAACTCCTGTCCCCCTAAACATACCTTGTGACCGGTCTCTCCTCTGCCTCCCGGCTCTCCAGGATACCCCTATAAAACACAGAAAGAAAAAGCAAGTTAGGATTGGTCTCTCTCCATGTAGGGAATAGCATAGTCTTAGTAGATAAGGAGAAACAAGAGATCCAAATGGAGAGATGAATGGTGTGACGGATAGACAGACATCCATCTTACATTATAGCCCATCTCCCCATGGTCTCCTGAGAATCCAGGTGCTCCAATCTGACCCTGTGGAAGAGAACGGATGAGATGGAAGACATTTTAAACCCCAGTTTAATTAACCATAGTCACAAAGCAAGGTTGAAAGGCGTTACCTTTTCCCCTTCTGTTCCCTCAGGACCCTGTTTCCCTTCTGCTCCAGTTGATCCCTGAGAAGGTCGGAAAAAAATATGTCTCAACATGGCCAGAACAAATTACAATAATTTGTATGTTGTTCATATGTTAAATGGAAATGATCACATCACATAGCCTGTTTGAGGCTTTCACGTCACAAAGTCTTAGTATTGCTTCTAGTGAGAGCTGTGTAAGGAGCTGAGTGAAGAATTGATTTGAGCATGTTGAGAATGTGCTGAGTTGTGGTAGCAACACTGAGCGGTGGCAACTGTTGTGAGTGGACGGTGCTGAGTTGTGGGAGCCACCATATTTACCTTGATACCTCCAGTTCCATCAGGCCCACCAGGCCCTGCCTCACCAATTCGACCCTAGAAAAAGACAAAGAACTAAACACATGAGTAGGGCCAGACTGAAACATGCTGGGGATTTAGCATCACATTTACACTCATTTGAGGAATAACTTTATTTTATGCTACAGAAATGACCAGGTAGTGGATTTCCTTAGAAAATCCAACAGTAATTGGTAATTACACGATAATAACCTATGGATTGTTTCTTTGTTTCTGTGAGATTAATTGAAATAAAATCCCTGCTATCAAACCAAATATGGTTACCTACAAAACATAACAGCTACATTGTGTCAATACTCACAGTTTCACCCGTTACCCCCACTCCTCCGCGTGGCCCCTCCATACCGATGTCACCCTGTTGAGGATAAGGAACACACTCAGGCATAGACAGCTTCAAATTGTCAATGAAGATTTTTTTGGTGTAATTATCAAATACTTGTGATGGCATAATGGTATTCTATGATGCCATGCTGATACTCTGTGATGTCTCTGTGGAATAGTGGGGATTGATAATGTCATACCTTTTTGCTGGTTTTGGGGTCTACCTTTATAGATGCGGTAAAGGAGTCAATGAAACGCAGACCGTTCCATTGACCATATCTGTGGTGTCTTTCAGTACAACTCGGAAACTCAGAACCTCTGAGTTAAAATGTACCTACGTTTTTTACGTAGAGCTTCCTGCTGGTCAATTCTGATATTTTCCAAGTGGAAAACTCGGGCCCCATCTTTCTACAATACCTTTTTAAGAGTTTCTGAGTTCCGAGTTGTCTTGACCGTGGCAATACGGGTTTTCTGTAATGTCACACTGGTTCCCTGTGATGTCATACTGGTCCTATGTGATGTCATATTGGTTCTCAGTGGTACAGCAGGGGTTTTATGTGATGTCATGCTGTTTCTTGTAGGTTTAAACTTTAGACGAACATTATGGTGGCTTGGGCTGTTATTAGTGAACATTCAAATAAGATTTTGTAACGGGTCACACTGTTTTTGATATGGGGTTATAATGGCTTTTTAAATAAAGAGTGATTTTGTTTGATGTGATACATATTTTGTAGGATGCCAGACTGGTTTAGAGGAAGGGTCTTTACCTTCAGTCCTAGCACCCCTGTCTCACCTGGATCTCCAGGAAGACCAGGCAAGCCCTGTAGGAGAGAGAAAGAATAAGAGACAAGGTGCAAAAGAATGGAATAAAATATAGACCAAGAGAGAGAATGAGAAAGAGCTATCCTAGTTGTTGAAGCTCAGCCTTTCACCTCAACGACACAACATAGCCACTCTCCAGTTCTGAATAATAAAGAGATCGCCGTCTACTGGCCATAATCAATATAGAAAAACGTTACATTGCTTGTGCCATGTCGCAGAATTTAGACCAGAGCAAAACAATGAAAGAGAGATACATTACATCTGTGATATCCTTTGGACGCCGATTATTACCTGGGCTCCAGAGAAACCAGAGGCACCGCCCTCCCCATCAGGCCCGGAGTCACCCTGTAGAGAAGGCAAAGGCCAATACAGCTGTTGAGTCAAGTTCAAGGGTAATGTTGATGCCATACTTTTTAAGTTACAAACATTCTTCCCAGGGAGATACTGTTTCTCTTTTGAGGTTGTGGCAAGCCTGTTTGCAGTGGGGTTGGGCAACCTGGGTTCAAGCCTCGCTTAGGGAGATGGATAGTGTCTAAGGCTGATTTGGGTGAGGTCTTTTATTTTACTTTTTTCACTTCCTCACCTCAGGCCCTGTGTCTCCTCCTCTTCCTAGAACTCCTTTGAATCCTTTGTACCCCTGAACACAACACACAGGAACAATATCAACAGCATTACTCTAATAAGGATATGAGCACTATGAATTTGATTTAGTGACTATACAGTGATTAACACTCACCTCCCGTCCCTGAACCCCAGGGAAGCCATCTTTACCTTGCAGTCCTCTGGCTCCCTAGGTGGACAGACAGATAGACAGACAGATATTTTGTTTAGTCCAGAAAACAAAATGATACCACAGGATGGTGGTAGATGGGGTGAGTTACCCCCATACAACGCAAATCACTTAAGGACCCAGTGAATGCTATATAAATGCCATTTAATAAGTATTAATCAGCAAAGTAAATGGATGTTTGCTGTTTATAAGGTTCTAAATTACATTTGCACCTTTGTCCTACCTTGGGCCCTGCAAACCCAGCGAACCCTGGCTCTCCAGGCTCACAGTTACAGTCTGTTGGCCCCTCCTCCCCCAGAGAAGCCTCCCCACCACCAGGGGCCTGGAGCGACTCTTCGTAGGGCTCCTGCTCGTATGGTACCTGCAGTTATAACATGATATCATCTTACATGACAGAACACAATGTTACATGACATGACATTACTAAACATCACACATAACATACTTTCCCCCTTGACTTCCCCTCACCTGTGTGGTGGTGGTGTAGGGGTAGGAGTCCTCTGTGATCATGCTCACACTGGTGGGGGCTGGTGCATAGGGGTCATATCCAGATGAGGGTTGCTGCTCCTCATAGCTGTGAGTGGGCTCCGGTGGGTATTCCTCTGCCAGCGAGGAATGGGGAGCGGTGGAGGGGTTTAAGTGAGGGAAACGTTTGCATTCTGGCTTTTGACTAGAAGGAGAGACTTTGCTATGTTGTAGTTATTACCTGGTTGTGGGTATCCTGAACGCTCATAGTTGTCGACCAAGGAGCCCTCATAGGTGTGTTCATCACCTAATATGACACAAAACAATAATTGAACAAGCCTGAAACCTTCCCAGTAAAATGATAGTCTGTTTACAAAACAAAATAGCCTGTTATTAGATAGATAAACCAATGTAATGTTTGTAAGCAAATATCAAAAATGTTTCATTGTGGTGACATGAGAATATAGGTCTATACATTTTAACTGCAATCTAGGTCAACTGAAATAAAATCAAGATATAGCCTACTGTTTTAGCTTACCTCTAGAAATGTGGATAATTAGCTAACATCAAACAGTAGCTATTGGTGCAAGGCTAATGGCGCTAACAGTGCACGTCAGGCAGCTCACCTGAGTGGTAACCAGAGTACTCGTCCTGGGCGTGGGAGGGGAGGATGCACAATAGGAACACGAGCAGCGGAGAGATAACCAAAACCTGTCGAAAAGGCGGGAAAACAAAGCGAGGTTAAAACGACCATTTAGGCTGTAGCCTATTTCTTCGCCGCTATAACGATAACAGAAGGTAAAGGTTGGAAGACCTACCTTTGTTGGAAGATGGAAGACCTCTCAGCTCAAAATGAATAGCCTACAGGCGCTCTTATTTCGTTACACTTTTAACTCCTTCTTAAATTAATAACCGTTTTGAGGACGAACAATTAGGTGACCTTAGACGTCTAGGCTAATGAAGGCTAATGGATCACTAAGAACATTTTATACCCAATAATCATGGCCCTTTTAAAATGTCAGATATATCTCCCTCTGGTGGTGGTTACGCACATTATAACAACTCATTAAACGCAAGCCTGTTTTCTTGTTTTGGCATTCCAGACATGTATTAATTGCCCACTTGTAGGCTATGTAACACTTGTAGGCTATGAATAATATTCAACATTTATATGGTCTATATTTGACTAATTCCTTGACAAACATCAGATTTCATATCAATCATAATATGACATCTGCAAGATTATAGGTCTGTAGTTATATATAATATAGGCCTGCAGTAAGCCTAGGCTACAGTTGGAGTAGGCTAAATGACTACATTTAGGCCTGCCAATAAGGCCTATGATTAATCTGCTAAATAAGAAAAATGCTAACTTTATTTTCATAAAACTGTATATATTGTATGACAAGCAGAAAGAGTGTATATCCTACTTCAAAATGAATTCACAAAAAGCAACAATTTGTGGAGTTGTTGCTTGGGGTTGTTGAAATAAAAATTGGGCTGCAAGGTGGCATATTAGACCATCACTAGAAAAGGCTATATGTTATTAGGGAAGATGACCAAAGATGGTCTGTGGTTGGGTAGTTTGCCGGAATATTTGGTAAATATTTGTTAAAAGACACGCTGGACATGTCACGAAGCAATCATTTCTGGTATTGAGGCATATGGCTAAATCATGTCCAAAAATAGAGTCGCTTCTTCTTATTTTCCAGAAAGAAAATGGGCCAATTAACTGAAGTCACTTCCTTGGATTAACAGCAGCCTATTGGATGTCACATGACATGAGACATGTGGGAGGAAATTATGCAGGTATCAGCCATCCAGGTGATAGGGTTGTATTATGCTCTGTAGATTTAGGCAAGAGCTCATCTGCGCCTTGAACAAGATAGAGATGAGAAATACAGGCTCAAAACGCTCTTTGTTAAGGTAAAACCACAAGGTGAGCCACAGCAGTTCTCAGGCCCTTCTCACATTCCAGGGCACTTTCTCTGTACTCTAAAGGCTCTCTTCATCCCACTCCTCTGAGAAGGTAAAAGGCCTTTTCTCTGTTTGCTGTGATGTCAAGCAGCTGTCTGTCTACCATGAGTCAACCACTTTTCATCCATGCCATTTCCAGCTTGTTATTCAAAACTCCAGAGGACATCAATAAAACACATGTGCAGTAGTCTATAATGGACTTAAATCAATTATTAAAAGGCGATGAATAAGAGCATACATGACAAATGGTGCTCAATGATGACGCAGATAATTGAGTATATCTGTTGAAATAAACCAATTGATTTGGAGTACTCCATACATTACCTGGGCAAGTACCCAGAATGTAGAGTTGACGCCATACGTCTGCCTGGTGGTGTAAATCGGCGATCACCACCGACCTCCAGGCCCCCTGGGACACTGAGGTGCAGTGTGGGATATAGACTGCTCACCTCCACTAACCCTAATCCTTCCATTTGAACAGTTAGTAGTCATGAAAAAGCTATTCATTGAATACACTATCCACAAATAATTGCTGCAAAGAAATAAGAAATGTAACTGCTTCCATCTGTACCCAGAGTGTAAAATGAGATCCTGGACTTCTTGATTGATGCAAATGTGATATTGTTAATTTATATTTAGCTACCGTTAACAAAGAAAAAACATACATTTACCCAAATTTTCAAACAACAAAATCACCTCTCAAAGTTGTAAAGTGCAATGTTTCAAGCCTTGTTGGTTGACTTGCTGTTGTGTGTAGTGGAGTGCTCTGTAAGATAAAGTCAAATCGGCACATTCCTGAGAAACGTACAGACTAAAGTAATTACCCTTAATTCAGAGGGAACTCAAACACTGTTATGGGCTGCATGTGAACCACTAGGCTAATTATCCTGAAAATAGGTCACATAGTATTTAAACGCCAATGTATATTTAGGTTTCTTTATGCTCACAACCCACCAGCTAAATCAGTCCATGTCAAATACACTCTCACACAGTACCAAAAATAAACCCTCATTACCGCATCATTACACAACCACTAGTTAGATTAGGTTCCTCAATCCAGCATCACTGAGTACACCACCTGCGGACCAGAGAACCTAGTCCCAAGAACCACACTATTGGACCAAATACAGCATTCACATCCAGAATCTGGCGTAGCAACATCTCAGAAACCTTGTTAGACCATGCCTGCTCTGCTTGCTTACCTTTACCCTGGGGGCTCCCATGGTGCTGGTTCTGTCTGGTTCTGTATAATCCACTGAGACCCTCACTCAACGTATCAGATAGTCCACAGGTTTTTTTTAAATAAAGACAGAAAAGTCCAGTTTATTTCCTCCCTGAACTGTACTCCTTACAGCATTCTCGCTCCCCACTCACAGCACTGGTCCCCTTCCTCTCTCTCTCTCCCTTGCTCTCCCTCTCTCAGGGATCCATAAGGTTCTCAGGCAGCCACGGGCTCGACTCTCTCTTCTCCTCGACAGGGTGAGAAATACCGGGGTCTAACCCTAACCCCAAATACAAACAGGGGCAGAGACCCAGACAGAAGAGAGGGATGAGAGAGTAAGGAGAAAATGATAAATACAGAATTAAAGAGGGAGGGTTTAAAACAGATGAGACTAGTGCAGGGTCCATTTTGTTGTGACCATTTCAGTATACTGACACAGTTGTGCAGGTGGTGAATACCCCAATAACTAAAAACATTCAAAAGTTGACATTTAGAGCTGTTCAAGTAGTACAGTTAAGGTTAAGGTCAATTCTATAGTCATTCAGTCAAAAATAATCTATTGACATTCTGATTATGAATTGAATACCCATTTAAATTAACGGTTTAACAGGTGATCAACCTCAGTACCAATTGAATAGTGTTGTGACAGATGTTGATAAGTATTTTTATCCCATCATTAAAACACTGCAGATGCACATTGACCCCAGGCCTGACCTTTTATGTCCTTTTGACCTGCTGGCAAAAGTGTGCCAACTACGGACACTCCTGTCCAACATTCAATACAGTACACACTGAGAAAGGCACAAACTGCCCTGAGGGGTCTCAACCAATAGGGTTGGCCTGGGAGGGGCCATTTACACCTAAATTATTACATTAATATACATATCTGATAGAAATGTGTAGATATTTCTGACCCTTTCTAGTCGCAACATGGAAAGACACTGACAATTGTTTATGCAGAGTTCTTGTTAAAAAAGGAAGTAATCCATGAATTCTAAAGTAATTGTGGCTTTACAACAGAAGTCATTTTTGTGAGAATGAAAGGTAACCTTACTGAAGTAAGACTTTTCTCTGAATACTTCTAAATAAGGGCCATCACACAAAAGCTTTTACACAGATTATGACCATGATCATTAAAGTACACATATGAAGCTTCTATTCAAAGTTCAAACACAATGCTGTTTTAACTTTAAACATCAAGTTTAAGTGAGTCAAATACAGGGGTAATTATGAATGTACAACAGAATTCTGAGAATCGTGTTCTAACAGTTTATTTACATTCTGTAATCTAATACAACAGGCATTTAATAACCTCTCTAGTTGAAGACAGTTGTTTAAAGCTGCACTGTTGCTTTAAAATATCATCATTAGATTACATCAAAGAAAGATTTGTCTGTGAGTCAAACTACAATTTCTACACACGCATACCACTTAGTATGAAGCCATGAATTGGGCACTTAGTATGAAGGCGTACATTCTAAGTGGTACGCTATTATGAACATTGGATCGTAGCTTTGGTTGGCTCCTTGACCTAATCTCTGGTTTTCCAAGCCAAAGTACTAAACTTGAAAATCACTTCTCTTCCTTTTTCTTCTTATTTTTCTTCTTTCGATCATGAGGTCTCTCATCCGGCGAGCAGGAATCCCTGTGAATGTCCACACATTCAATTGATCAAACATGTTTACAGCCAAAGCATTCATCAACCACTAAATGTCTACAACCAGCCTTGATGGGGACTTCATACAATTAAACACTGTCAGATTTGAATGTATGAGACAATTGATATTCAGTCAATCCACTACTCTCTGACTCACCTCTTTCTCTTCTTCTTGCGCTCCTTCTCTCGGCTGCGCCCCTGGCCCTGCTCTGGGCTGGGGTCTTTTCTGCGCTCTTCACTGCGGTGGCGTTTGTGGTGGGAGACGTGTCCATCCCTGGAGCTGGCGTGAGATTGGCGGGACTCTATGGAGGCAGACCGCCTGTCCTCAGAACTTCTCCTGAGAAACAAACGGTTCAGGGGAGTCTGTTTTTATTTTTTACATGCTCCTTAAATAAGTATTACAGTACTAACTGGATTTTGTATGAGCCATCATGTAGGTACGAAGACATTGGTTGGATTACCTGTGAGGGCCGTGTTTGGACTCTCTAACCTCTTCCTTCCTCTCCTCACTGACTGGACAGTTCAACAGAGTGGACATTAATCACATCCCGAATCACCTGCAGGATTGATGAAAAACATATCCAGATATAACACACACACACACACACACACACACACATCAAAGTCAAGTACATCCATTAACATTCTATTGAAACAGTCACACCCCCACACACCTCAGTGTAGGACTTCTTGGTGTTATGGACGCTCTTGGCTCTGTAAGACTGCCGCCGTCTCTTGTAGTCCCTCATCTCAGCCATCAGCTCCAGGTGAGACTTGTGCTCGTTCTGATCGTTACCTAAAGAACAGAAATTAACACAGACTCACTGGAATGGATTTAGAGGAGCAATTCATAAGAAAAGTGGCTTAAACCACACTACTGATCTCAATAGTTCATGTTTATAGGCCTACCCTTTTTGAGCTTGGCCACCAAATCAACATAAAGGTCCTCGTTGTTGGTTGCAACAGCTTGATCCTTCTGTTTGATGCCCTCCCTTGTCACGTGATCAAAAAGAGCCAATCGGTCTGCCACAGTAAGGTCACAGATAGCTCGCTTCTGGTTCTGAGGAACTTCTGTAGGGTCTGTGGAGTATTCACCTGCAGCACAATGAAAAGGGCTTTACACACACTCACACCCTACAACAGTATCACACAGAGTAGAGTCATGAGCAGTCATTCATTCAAAAGCTTTTCAGAACACATTGAGATGATCACTCACACCTTCAGTATGAAAGGGTTAAAAAAAGAGTTAAGGCCTTTCCCCAACACGTACAGGGAAAACATGTGTGTGAAGCGCCGCCAACAGAGGCAGCATGTTTGAAAGGATATGGCATTAAAGGATACTGCACGTAATCAGTAAGCCTGAACGAGGGAAGAACCTCCTGTAATTACTCACCCCTGTTACTGAAAACAAAACACAGAACACGTACAGATGACAAACTCAAAGAAACTATATCAAGAAATAAAAAACCACAGCCACCATATTTAGCAGTGTTTATAATGAATTAATGGATGTTAATTGAGACCTTTTTAGATATGGGCAAGGCACTGAAGACCTACGAGCTTGGTAAAAAAAAAAGCAAAACATTGGTTGCTCTTTGGTGAAATGACCGTTAATTGCTTCTCCAGAATAAAAGCATAAATATTTTGTGGGGCATGTCTACCACAGAGGCGAACTAATGTTGATGGCCATGAATACTAGCATAGGGTTTTATCAGTGACCTAACACTAATGTAAGGGTGTAAAGATCTTACTTTGGCTGTACAGTCCCTCTGTCCTAATTGGCGGTGCACTTGCTCTTGCTTGAAAAATCACTTGTTGCTGTGTGTGTTTGTCTACAGGTGAGGCAAAACACAAAGAAAGATGTGAGACAAGCAGTGGGCTTCCCCAACCCAGGGTCAGTCCATGGAATTTTGACTACTACATTAAGTTGAGATTCACTTTGCAGTGGAATAGTGTGACACTCACCCATTGTGAAGCTGGTAATGCTGGCATTCTCATAACACAGAGAGAGGGGTCATACATCTCAGCCTTGGAAAAGGAGTTTACTTTTTATAAAAGCTTTTAAAGAACATAACAGATAAGGTTGTTGTATAATTAGGGTGGAGAGTTTTTCCTGATCATTTGACCTCACCACTTTGGTCCGCTCTAGTTATCGAGGTCCAGTTTTTCTAGGTCTGGCCCCATGGTCAGGAAAAACTCCTTACCCTAATGACAAGCTACACCAAAAAGTGTTGATGGCTCAGTTGATATTTCAGTTGAGTATGTGTGTGTGTGTATGTGATACAGTATACAGTGCATTGCGAAAGTATTCGGCCCCCTTGAACTTTGCGACCTTTTGCCACATTTCAGGCTTCAAACATAAAGATATAAAACTATTTTTTTGTGAAGAATCAACAACAAGTGGGACACAATCATGAAGTGGAACGACATTTATTGGATATTTCAAACTTTTTTCACAAATCAAAAACTGAAAAATTGGGCGTGCAAAATTATTCAGCCCCTTTACTTTCAGCGCAGCAAACTCTCTCCAGAAGTTCAGTGAGGATCTCTGAATGATCCAATGTTGACCTAAATGACTAATGATGATAAATACAATCCACCTGTGTGTAATCAAGTCTCCGTATAAATGCACCTGCACTGTGATAGTCTCAGAGGTCCGTTAAAAGGGCAGAGAGCATCATGAAGAGCAAGGAACACACCAGGCAGGTCCAAGATACTGTTGTGAAGAAGTTTAAAGCCGGATTTGGATACAAAAAGATTTCCAAAGCTTTAAACATCCCAAGGAGCACTGTGCAAGCGATAATATTGAAATGGAAGGAGTATCAGACCACTGCAAATGTACCAAGACCTGGCCGTCCCTCTAAACTTTCAGCTCATACAAGGAGAAGACTGATCAGAGATGCAGTCATGTATACGGAGACTTAATGAATCACCCATCATCTAGGGTTTTCCCATTTATTTGGAGGCCTCCTATCTAGCTAGCTACACATACACAACAGATGGTGCACATTTTTAATATGGATATGGATATTAGCTCAGGTAACGTTATGAAAACATTGATTATGGGGTGAACTAGTCCTATAAAGAACGCCGTAGTTTCAGGGCTAGGAGAACCACCCATCGTATCTGAGCAGTTGAATGAATATAGCTAACTAGCTTCCTGACCTACCTGAACTGGGCCGTTATCGTGGTTCTGTCTCCATCCCAGCGTCTCGAACAGCTCATTCAGTTGTCTCTGGCAGTTCTCGGTGAACTCCGTCAACTCTTCCAAACTTCGCAGACGAGCCTGGTGATTTTCTGGTGAGTCGCACATGTCGTAGTCAGGTAAAATCTAAATTGTGTTTACATTAAAAGGGGGTTCCTTACATTTTACTAGTTAATGTCCAACCCATATTTGATACGCAGATTTTCGAACGTTGTTCAGCACCACTGTCGCATTTTAAAAACGTAGGGTGTGTGGCGCATGTAGATGACGTAAGCCGGACTGAGGTGCATTGGTGGTAATTGAAGAATAAAAATACATTTAAGGGTTAGTTTTGAATTGTACACATTTGCCGCTAAAAGCTTAATTGCAGCATACGCAGGCCTACGTAAGTAAATCAAATAAAACATATGAGATGTAGTATACAATATTACAGTTAAACAACTTCACAAAGTAAGGCATTGGGCTGTTGTAGTATCTGTCTGTCCGAATAGGGGGAAGGACTAGATGGGTAGATCTGACACTGACATTTCCTATCGTCTGAGGCAGCTAACGTTATTTGTTGCTGGGATTTTGCGAGCTTCTGGACAAAGGATCTGCAGTGGTGGGTGTGGTGGGACTCCAAGGACTGCAAGCCCAGGTCATTGCATGCAGAAGGTGTAGGTGGTGCCCATGATGATTTTGGTTTCATGTCGTTGGATCTTCTCAAGTTGGTTGTGTTGGTGGGCTGTGAGACCTGGGTGCTATACTGGAGCACTGGACGGACAAAGCAGGTGTAGACTGTCAGAAGGTCTTGGAAGTTACATACACTATATCTTCATTAGAAGTTCAAATCAAGACAACAAGCATAGGTTTTCTTATTTTATTGGGTAAATGTTTTTTTTAATTAAAGTAACGTCACTTACATAACACTGACATATAAAAGGCCTTTAAATGGTATTTAAAATAAATTGTAATATTTAAACTACATTTAAATACGTTTAAAATGCATTCAAACGACAAAGCTGACATTTAAAAACACAAAGTTCCCTTTTCAAACAACTTTTGAAGGAATGCAGGTTTAGGTGGGGAAAAGCTGGTCATCGTGCAGCAAAATGGTTTCCATCAAATAATTTGGATAGACTCCTGATCTAAAAACAAAGACATACAAACATGATCTACTGCATAGCCCTACTTTGTTTATGTGCTTCAGCAATGTGTAAATAAACCATGACCTTGAATCATTTAACTACTTACATTACTTCAAGTGTCTCTGTGTCCTCATAGGCTACTTCCTCCACTATTTCCACCTCGACTCCTACCATTATTGTCTTCCTCACTGGGAAACAGAATTATTTGATTAGAGAAAAATACTACATTGCAGCCATACTGGATCACCATAGAGAATTACCCTCTTTCACATAAACAGACACATACTCTTACTTCTGAAATTGAAGAGAGGGGAACCAGCACAACTGTGGCAACATCTTCCTGGTTCACTTGGTCCATGCACACAAGCACAGCCATGGCCCTCTGTCCTGTGGCTCCCCCATTGACTGTCTAAAAAATGCTGGGATGATTCTTCTCCATCAGCACCACCCAAGGAGGGCTGGTGTGGGGGGACATCCATCCACATTTCAGGGGCATCTAGCCCTGTGTCACTCTGGCTTTGGATGCTAACTAGGTCTGTGTGGACAGGGCCAAAGGGACTCTCGGTACCAGCCCAGCCCCAGTGGTTCTGAACACACTCTTGGGTGAGACCATGGCCATCTGAAGACACAGGGGACAGAGGAGAGAAGGAGAGAACCTAAGAACATTTGACAAAAAGCTATTCTGTTCATACCACTGATGATGTCTAAAGGGATTCATGTGAATGGAGAAACCAAGCAAATGGCATTATGTCTATATGTTGGATGGCACTTTAATGAGCATACAAAAAAATGGGAATAGGGGAGATGAAGACTGAAACGTGGATAAAGAGATAGAAGGCTGAGAGAGGAGGGGAAGGGATGAGATGGAGGAGCGATAACAGTGAGGTGTGGTGAGAAGGGATGATGGAAGGTTGGATGCTGTTCTGTTGCAGTCTGTCGTTGTATCACGTGTTTGGTCCTGCTGTCTCTTTGGCCTGCCAATGGGCCTGCTGAGTTTGGGCAAGGCTCTTAGTCACAAGTCATCTGGCCACACTGGCAAGCACTGAGGGAGTGGTAGGTAAGCAAAACCAGAATAGCACCATTGGGAAAACATAATGTTAATTGATACAAACCAGCATAAACCCTGTTTACCCCAAGACAACAAGGCATGCCACTTGAAAACAAACCTAAAACAGGAAAAACAGGGTTGAAACAGACAAACAATGAAAGAGTCCCCTGTACTATTTTGCAATGAGCCAGCAATATTCTCTCACAGTTACCTCATACACCTCACTCTTACTTGTAGAATAGCAACAGATTGCTGGGTGCTCCCTGGTCCAAATTGCATGTTCTTCCTCTTTTCCTTCTTCCTCATCCTCCCATTGCCTCAGGGTTGCTGAGCCAAGTCTGCCCAGGTGCCCTTGGTGGCGTAGAGGCGCTCCGTTCGACCACAACCAGTTAGGGTTCTGTCCATACATCTCAGTCAGGGCTTCTACTGTATACCAAGGCAAAGAAGAATCACTTTGCGTGTTTGATTCCCTAGTCGATAAAGGCAGGTCTGTAGGCTAGAGATGAGCCAGATTTGTCCATGGACTGGCGCTGCATGGGCTCCGCAGCAGTGCCCTCTGATCCTGTCAGCCGCAGAATAGCTTTTCAGTGGAGGCACGATTCAGCGTTTCCTGTCCAAAAAGAAAGCGCACCCTAATGGTTCTGAGACGAGTGTTTCTGATCTTGTGTAATGATGTAATGATGACTCTTGGTGGTCTTACTGTATTACAATACAACACAAATACAATACAACATTATTAGCCTGTGGGACAGTTAATGCTGTGCAGTAGCATCAGGAACATGCACACTCACACATAATATATACAAAAAATACAATACCCAATGCAATGGCTGGCCTGGTGAAAGTAATGTTTAGCACAATAGTAAGACACAGTAACAATTGAGACAACTCACAATTTGGCATTATATTCACTTGTTTACATTTTTTTGAAAAATCTGTATGCAAATCTATTACTATAAGCACAACTACTATCTATAGTATTACTTTATTAGTCAGCGTTGCATTTATCTTCGTTGACAAGTATTATTGTTACATGATTGGCAGGCAGCTGGTCACATGTTAATGCAAGGCCAATCAGGGACTAGTGCGTTGAGGTGATGGGCGTGAATGAAACATAAAATACTGGAATGTGCCTGGAATATACCATTTACTTCCTCGAGTGTTCATTTCATTTTAGCAAAACATACTCTGGTAAAAGTTTATACTTTGACTTCTATTCAACTACATCCACTCTTTTACTCCAAATAAAGGTTCCCAAAGACAACAGCTTAGAACTCAAATTCATCCCTCCCATTGCTTATTGTAAAGCAGGACAGCCGACACTCCCCTTGTGTGTCAAGAAGGGCAAGTCGTGGAAGTGGATACTTTATTGCCAGTTGGTTTCACAGTCTTATTCTTTTCATTCATAGAAATGAGTTATCCTGGATATGGTGCTCCCGCAGGCGGATACCCAGGAGGGGTAAGATCTTACAGACAAGTGTCTTCTACACAAATATGAAAATAAATGGGTATCGGCAGGACCGTTTAGTTGTCCGGAAGTAGAACTGCAAATCGACATAATATCCTACATAATATAACAAGCGTATATTGCACAGTGTTTTCCGAATACAGTAGAGTATTTGTTGTATCTAATACAATTTGTAGGCCTGCCTGCCAACGAATCTCTACCATTGGCAAGCCGTAGCAGATATTTTATGCTTTATGCGCTTTAGCCTCCAGGGAGGCCTGTTGTTCCCGGAGTGAAGAGGCTTGTTGGATACAACAGAGACACTCTTACAATGTAACAATCTGAGCTGATCAAAAGATAACATGAAGTGCAAATGTTAGCTCTACTATGATTGATTATAGGGCCTATACTTTGTATAACAAGTTCAGTAGCGTATAGGTCTATAGAAGTACTGGTTTTGAATGAACTCAGTTCACCCAACCCTGGGAGTGGTCAGGCACACATAATAGCTGGGACTCACTGTCCTGGTGTTGCTGGCCGAAGTGCAGTTTGGCACTCTTGCTGATTGGAATAAATAATCTATATTAAATAATTCTCAGCACCTTGCACTGATTTGAGACACAATTGTCTGTTGTCTTTTGACTATTGGTTAGGTGGTTCAGAGTGAGTCATTGGGATGTTCAACTTTGGTCACTTTCATGGCACTTGACCTATGTTGTCACTAACTGTTTCATAGTAACCTTATCGTGTTTACTGTTTCTCTTTCTCTCTCTAAATCATTGTCTGTCTGTTTCTCTATAAATCATTGTCTGTCTGTCTCGCAGTATGGAGGTGCCCCTGCTGGTGGCCACCCCCCTGGTGGACCTGGCTTTGGAGGATACCCTGGTCAGCAGCAAGACCCTCTCTATGGATATTTTGCTGCTGTTGCAGGCCAGGTAATAAGACTTACAGATTGACATATTGAGCTATCTGCTAGTCTCAACACAGTCAAAACAGCTTACTGTCATCTAAAAATGCATTGTTTTGGTCTCAGTAAGTATTTTTTCCCCTATATGTTTTGACATTGGAAGGATGGGCACATATCAGCGGAAGAGCTCCAGCAATGCCTCACACAGGCTAACTTCTCTGGTGGCTACAAACGTAAGAGTGACACCATGTACAAGACCGACGGCAACCGCAAACTCCCAGTCATTTTTCAATGCAGTATTTTGTTTTATTCTATTCTTTACATTGTATGGAGAGCTGCCTGTGGTTTGATGAACTGTTATCTTATCTCTGACAGCTTTTAACCTGGAGACCTGCAGACTGATGATCAACATGCTGGATGTATCCTTGACTAACCAGTCAGTACAGACACACAGATTTTTAAAATACTATGGTCCCTACTAGCTACCAGGACAATAATATGAGATGGAATATGCGTAAGTGACAGTTTTTTTGTGCATTCAGAGTTTGCAGAAAGTCCTCTCACATTGTATGACTGTGTTCCATGGATTTTTCTTGAATGGGGAAAAAACAACTAGATATATCAGGACAACATCATCTAAATATTGAAATGATTCAGGAAACCTTTAGCCGTCTATATTCATGTTTGAGGTAAGGTTGTGAGGTCACTGCTGTTCCTGTTCCTTGACTGAAGCGACCCCTCAGAGAGACATGTCATGTACTATGGGCTTCAACGAGTTCAAGGAGCTGTGGACCGTGCTCAATGGCTGGAAGCAGCACTTCATGTCCATTGATCGTGACCAGAGTGGGACCGTGGACCCCCAGGAGATGCACCAGGCAGTCACTTCCATGGGTACGTACAAGCACAAAGGGTGTATTCGTTTATATGTGTATACACAATAAGTGATGATATGTTCATTTGACATGTTTGTTTGTGTGTTACAGGCTACAGACTGAGCCCACAAGCCATGAACTGCATCATCAAGAGATTCAGTTCTCAGGGGAAGATCACCTTTGATGACTACGTAGCTTGTTGTGTGAAACTCAGAACCCTGACTGGTGAGTGGACTGTTTTGATCACTTGTCCATTATCACTATGACTATTGTATATGTGGTTGTTTGGTAATAGTTTATCTCTGTATGTTTGCTACAGATTTGTTCCGAAAGCGGGACCAAGCTGGACAGGGAATGGCCACATTTCCATACGATGATGTAAGTCTTTCAAATCTCTTACATTTTATTTTCAGATCCTCTTCCTTGTTGTAAGCACTTACTGTAAATGGCCCCTTCTTAAATGTTAAGTATTATAATCTCTCTCTCTCTCTCTCTCTCTCTCTCTCTCAGTTCATCCAGTGCACGATGAGCACATGAAGAGACAGAGCAGAAAAACATCTGAGGGACTACCTCTTAACTCCCATAATATTTACAATTTAGCATGTGTAAAAATTAATTCTGACATGTATTTTTGATACTCACAAATCGCTTGCATTTTTTGATTGCTTTTATACAAACATGACTAAATAGGAAGTTTTGAAATAGGAAGTTGCTATAAAATTGTAACATTACCTTAGGAAACTGGAATATTTGCCAACTTTAACCACTAGGTGTGCCTATAAACCCGTGTCACCACTGCATGTTCTGTATATTATGTCACTGTTGAAAGTCTTTACTATTCATCATGATAATCAATATATCCCTAAATATAGCTGGGAGTAATTTTGTCTGTATGTGAAAGAGAGTAATAAACACAACCATATATGTGGAATACACCTCTGATGATCTGCTGTTTTCCTATTAGGTCTTGGTGACAGTTCAATTAAATCGAGTGAGCATTATCAGCATTTCACACTGTAGGTCCACATGCAATCTCCATGGGAAAATAAGAATAATAGAACAAGGTATGAATCCAGAAAATAATTGATTTAACTTACGAGTGATTTTATGGTTTCTAAAATGTCAACATCACTCACTTCTGACCATCACTCTTGTCCACTTGGAGAGAGACTGAGGAGGCTATGACTTGAGCAGGCAGAACTTCCACTCTGTCGTTTCCTGGAGGTCCAGTCTGCCCACTCCTCACATCCAAAGTGGAAAGACTGGGTCCCATATTGAGCTAGATATAAAGACCATTTTTGTTGAGTTCTTTACAGGAGAAATTGTGGACCAAGATGTAGAGCTTTTCCTAAACCTGCAAAATTATACAGCCTGTCTACAAGCAACTAGACAAGTTTGGGATCTGGTATGGGGTCAGAAGGTACAAAGTACATTTGTGGAAAATCAACAGATTTCCAGTACAGATCCTAAACTCAACCGCAATGGGTCCCTAGTGGTTCGAGCGTTGGACTAGTAACCGGAAGGTTGCAAGTTCAAACCCCAGAGCTGACAAGGTACAAATCTGTCGTTCTGCCCCTGAACAGGCAGTTAACCCACTGTTCCTAGGCCGTCATTGAAAATAAGAATTTGTTCTTAACTGACTTGCCTAGTTAAATAAAGGTAAAATAAATAAAAAAACATTGGGAGAGTCGGTTATCAAGGTCAGACCCATCGCTGCTACATCTGTCAGAGTCTGGACCATCAGGTCAGAGATTGTCATAAAACATTATGGGCTGGACTGGGCCGCAATGCAAAATACTTTACTGAAGAAGGGATGTACAGCCTATGTGGAGGTGAAGGTCACACCTTCCAATGCCCAGTGTCCTATGCGGGCATGGTAAGAAGAGGTCCAGCCTCTAATCCAAGGCTTGACGAAACGGGATAAAGAGAAAGTGAGCCCGCAGCATTAGACCCAGCACCCTAGACCATCAGCAAGACTACAACTCACGCTGTGGCACTGTGTGCCGTCACCCGCTGCTTCTCCAGGAGCTGTGACAGAGAGTGAGCCCGGGAGAGAGAGAGTTGAGACGGCCTAAGAAGAAAGAAATGGAACTAGTAAGGTCGTCCACCCGAGCGCTGAAGTAGACGTCACCCACCAGTCTTCCAACTCCATCCCGAGCGACGGTGAAGAAGAAAGTGACAGCAGTGAGCGTGAGGCCAAAAGGGAACATGAGAGAGATGAAGACGACACCAATGAAAGTGAATACCGTGCCCCTCTTCTCCTCCATCACTACCTCCCAATGATGGCCCTTAATGTGAAATGTCTGTGAAATGTCTAGAAAACAAAGATATGATAAATGAATTGAAGTTAGAAATATGTGAACTGAAAATTTTATTAAACTGACATTGACTTGTCGGACATTATGAAGTCCAGAATAACAGGATTTTAAAAAATCTAATGTAAGTATTTAGATAGGCCTACACGGAAATATTTAAATTACACGGAACAAAAATATAAACGCCACAATTTAAAATATTTTACTGAGTTATAGTTCATGTAAGGAAATCATTAGACCCTAATCTATGGATTTCACATGACTGGGAATACAGATATGCATCTGTTGGTCACAGATACCTTAAAAAAAAGGTAGGGCAGGGACCAGAACCTGTCAGTTTCTGTTGTGCAGCGCAACACATCTCCTTCGCATACAGTTGATCAGTCTGTTGATTGTGTCCTGTGGAATGTTGTCCCGCTCTTCTTGGATGGTTGTGCGAAGTTCCTGGATATCGTCGGAAACTGGAACACACTGTTGTACACGTAGATCCAGAACATCCCAAACACGTTCAATGGGTAACATGTCTGGTGAGTATGCAGACCATTGAAAAAAATTGACATTTTCAGCTTCCAAGGATGATCAAATCAAATTTTGTTGGTCACATACACATATTTAGCAGACGTTATTGCGTGTGTAGCGAAATGCTTGTGTTACTAGCTCCAACAGTGCAGTAGTATCCAACAATTCATAATAATACACACAAATCTAAAAGTAAAAGAATGGAATTAAGAAATATATAAATATTAGGATGAGCAATGTCTGAGTGGCATTGACTAAAATACAGTAGAATACAGTATATGAAATTAGTTTAACAGTATGTAAACATTAAAGTGACTAGTGTTCAATTTAAAGTGACCAGTGATTCCATGTCTATGTAGAACATAGGGCAGCAGCCTCTTAAGGTGCTAAGGTGCAGGGTTGAGTAACCGGGTGGTAGCCGGTAGTCATGGCTATTTAACAGTGTGATACTGTAGAAGCTATTTTTCAGTCTCTTGGTCCCAGCTTTGATGCACCTGTACTGACCTCGCCTTCTGAATGATAACGGGGTGAACAGGTAGTGGCTCGAGTGGTTGATATCCTTGATGATCTTTTTGGTCTTCCTGTTACATCGTGCTGTAGGTGTCCTGCAGGGCAGGCAGTATCCCCGGTGATGCGTTGGACATACCCAGCGGCGACCACTCATTTAGATTTTTTGGGGCTTGCCTGTTTTAAATGTTATTTTGGCATTAATATGTGTCACATATCAGTTTGCAAACAATTACAAATATATATACATATTTGAGTTAATAAAGCCACATACAAACACGGTCTCTTTTTTGTTTTCTTGAGTAAGGCAGCTCCAAAATACAGGTGTTTCAGCCCAGCTCAGTGTACGGAGCTTTGCGCCGTGATTGGCTCAGTGTTCTGTCACTCATGAGGAAACTACGTCACCGCATAGTCTAAGGGGAGACCTCGAAAATGTTAGCCTTTTGGGTATTGACATAGAGATACATTAGAATTGCCCATCCAAGAAGGCTCAAGGTCATTGGCCACAGATAAAATGACGTCAAATCTCGTTATATGTATAGTAGCTTTGATTGGACTGATCATGTCAAAATCATACTTTCAAAATCTTAGCTAGAAGTCATCATCATGAATCAAGTCGACAATCTACTGGCAAATCCTTTTCAATCCTTGTCATATGAAGAGAAATAATGAAGAGAAATTATAGATGAAACGAATCGGTGCTTATTGGATATACACAACAAGATGTAAATTGCAAATTCAACATTGAGTGGTTTGGAAGGAAGTGAGCACAACAAGATGAGTCCAAAAATGTATTGTATGTTGCTGCATAAATGATGTGCCAGGGAGATATGCATACTGTAGCTAAGAAAGTAATACTAATGTTGTGTATGTTGTCTATGTTGTGTAGTAAGCTGTTAGTAGCCCATGTGCCTCGCGCTAATAATTTGGTCCCCTTTCCCCTCTTTTCCCTACTGTTCTGACTTGGTGGTGCACGTGCACATGTAGCCTATAGCCTGTTTTAGAGAAATGTAATCATCAAATATTGTAAGAGCTTTCATTGTCTGCTTATATGGCACCGTTATTTATCCTACGGTTCTGACTTGGTGTACAGGGAGAATACGGTAAGAACAGCCCATGTTCTGAATTCTATCGCTGTACATTTCAAAAGTGCTGAACAAATAGTTATATTGACAACATCCATCCTAGCTCGCTCATTAATGTCTCAATTGAAATTACGGATTGTCCTTCCCTTATGTCATAGTCTATACTTCTCAATTGTCAGTAGAAACCACAATTTTTAACAGGTCAGCCATATCAGCTATGTTTTTTAAAAAGGCAGTAAATGAGGCTGAATTAACTGATTCGCTACCAGACAAGGCTCCGCTGATAGCCAGGTGTAGCAGTGGTAAGGTGTTGGGACTGCTTTTGGGACAGCTTTATGTAGGTCCTAACTGTTTGTGGGCACCGTTTGTCACCGTTATAGTACAATGAATGTATTGTTTAGTGTTGTGTTGTGTAGTGCCTTTGCTGGCATGCATACATTTATTTATACATTTTTTTGCCCCACCAAGATTTATATGCTAAAATCGCCACAGAGCAGACCGTACCATCCCTCTGGAGAGCCCTGTGGTTGCAGCAGTGCAGTTGTCGTACAAGGCGGTGATACAATCCGACAGGATGCTCTCAATTGTACATCTATAAAAGTTTGTGAGGGTCTTAGGGGCCAAGCCGAATTTCTTCAGCCTCCTGAGGTTGAAGAGGCGCTGTTGCACCTTCTTCCCCACACTGTCTTCTCCACTGCCGTCCCGTTGATGTGAATAGGGGAATGCTCGCTCTCTCTCAGCTCCTTTGTTTTGTTGATGGAGAGTTATTTTCCTGGCACCACTCCGCTAGGACCTTCACCTCCTCCCTGTAGGCTGTCTCGTCATTGTTGTAATCAGGCCTAATACTGTTGTGTCGTCTGCAAACTTGATGATTGAGTTAGAGGCGTGCGTTGCCACGGAGTTATGGTTGAACAGGGAGTACAGGAGGGGGCTGAGCACCCACCCGTGTGGGGCCCCTGTGTTGAGGATCAGCGTAGTGGAGGTGTTGTTTCTTACCTTCACCACCTGGGGGGCGGCCCATCAGGAATTCCAGGACCCAGTTGCACAGGGCGGGGTTCAGACCCTGGGCCCCGAGCTTAATGATGAGCTTGGAGGGTACTATGGTGTTGAAGGCTGAGTTATAGTCAATGAACAGCATTCGTGCATAGGTATTCCTCATCCAGATGGGATAGGGAATGTGTAGGGCAATGGCAATTGCATCATCTGTGGATCTATTGGGGCAGTATGCAAATTACAGTGGGTCTAGGGCGTCAGGTAAGATGGAGGTGATATGATCCTTAACTAGCTTCTCAAAGCACTTCATAATGACAGAAGTGAGTGCTACAGAGCGATAGTCATTTAGTTCAGTTACCTTCGCTTTCTTGAGTACAGGAACTATGGTGAACATCTTGACGCAAGTGGAGACAGCAGACTGGGATAGGGAGAGATTGAATATGTCCGTAACGACTCCAGCCATCTGGTCTGCGCATGCTCTGAGAAGTGGCAAAGGTTACAGTCTGAGCCAGTAGCCTTGCGAGGGTCAACACGCTTAAATGTCTTACTCAAATCGGCCACGGAGAACGAGAGCCCACAGTCCTTGGGAGCGGACCACGTCAGTGGCACTGTGTTATCCTCAAAGCTGGCGAAGAAGGCGTTTAGCTTGTGTACAAATCCTTGCGACATGGGGGTAGTGCATTATGCTGAAACAGGAGGTGATGGTGGTGGATGAATGGCACAACAATGGACCTTAGAATCTCATCACGGTATCTCTGTGCATTCAAATTGCCATTGATAAAATGCAATTGTGTTCGTTGTCCATTGCTTATACCTGCCCATACCATAACCTCACTGCACTCTGTTCACAACGTTGACATCAGCAAAACGCTCACCCACACAACGCATACACGTGGTCTGCGGTTGTGAGCCACGTTGGATGTACTGCCAAATTCTCTAAGAAGACATTGGAGGCGGCTTATGGTAGAGAAATTAGCATCCAATTCTCTGGCAACCTCTTTGGTGGACATTCCTGCAGTCAGCATGTCAATTGCACACTCCCTCAACTTGAGACATCTGAGGTATTGTTTTGCGTGACAAAACTGCACAGTGGCCTTTTATTGTCCCAAGCACAAGGTGCACCTGTGCAATGATCATGTCGTTTAATCAGCTTCTTGATATGCCACACTTGTCAGGTGGATGGATTATCTCGGCAAATGAGAAATGCTCACTAACAGGGATTTAAACACATTTGTGCATAACATTTGAGAGAAAAGCTTTTTGTGTGTATGGAACATTTCAGGGATATTTTATTTCAGCTCATGAAACATGGGATGAACACTTTACATGTTGCATTTATACTTTTGTTCAGTATATATCTTAATCTGAATTGTAAAAGAAATACAGCTACATTTGAAAAAATATAATTTATATGAATTGGAAAATGAAATAGGCTGGATGGAGGATTCTTGACTTTTCAATTCCTTTTAATCCTTCTCTATCGTTTTGTATTATGAACTGTAAATGTGATGTAATGTATTGTATGTTTGTTAATCACCTCTTTTTGGTCCGAAACAACTAGCAACATGTAATCAACAATATGAAATATGGAATAAAGATATTATATTTTTTAAACAATAAAGAAAAAAAGCAACAAAACAAGAGATGATTCAAAACAAATGTCTGTAACTCATGAAAGAGAACAGGAACAGAGAGATATAGTTTTTAAATCAGATTGCAAAATAATGAGGACTGGCAGTTGTCAAGCCCCTTAGCAACCTATCAGTGGCCTGGTCACTGAGATTTGAGGTGCAGATTGGGGGATGGGTAGAGTGAGCTGCATGAAGTGATTAACTTCACTTTCACAGGAATCCATAACACAAACACAGTTCTCACAGTGTAATGCACATAATGATTGCTGGCCTTATGTTAATAGTACATTGCAAGTAATCCATTTGTTACTGTTTGTTTGTTTTTGTGGTTTCGATTCCTTGATTCAAGTTCTTCTCCAGATATTGCAAAACCCCCAAAAAGCAGGCACTCAATGTCCTAGGACACACAATCATAATCACTTCCTGATGTGGAGTTTCACAGAAATAAAGGTCTGGACTCAAAACAGTGAAAATACACCCACTTGAATATTCTACAGCAAAGCAGTGCACTCCAGAAATACATATTAGGTCGGCTCTCCAAACCATTTTGGATTCATTTGATCAGCATTTAGGAAACTTTGAGGTTAGCTACTACTGTAGTTGTTATTACAGCACAGGGTCATGGAGACTTGGGTCCTGTTGGTCTTCAGATTGTTGCTCTTTGTGCAGGCTGCACACAGCAAGCAGTCCTGCCATCCAGTGACCGTGGACTTTTGTCAAGATGTTGGTTACAACACGACCATCAATCCAACCCGCCAAACCAGGGGCTACGACCTGAGGCAGCTTCGTCAGATCGTGAAGACTGGCTGCTCTCCAGAGGTCACAGTTTTCCTATGTGGCGTTGTTTCACCTGAGTGTGTGTTGGATGACAAGATTCCACCCTGCAGTTGGCTCTGTGAGAGGGTGAAGAATGAATGTGAGCCTGTTCTAAGAGAGAAGGGTCTAAACTGGCCAGAGAAGATCAGATGTGAGGCTTACCCCAAACAATCCTGTGCCAACGTAAGTAGCATTAGGATGTGTTCATCTTGTCATTGTAGGGACATATCTGATTCAGGACTGCTGTATGCCTGTAGGCTGTCCTGCATAGAGTAGTAGGAAGTGGATTTTTGAAGTATAATTCTGGTTCTATAACTGAAAACCTTCCCAGATGTTGTGTCATTCCTCACCATAATGCATATAGCATATGACAAAATGATGTTCATTGCTTTCAGGGCCAAGAGAGTATCCCTGCACCAAACCCTGCAGGAACCTGTGAGCCAATCATCATCCCTCTCTGCAAGGACCTGCCCTACAAGGACACTATAATGCCCAACCTATTAAACCACTCCACACAGGAGGTCGCTGGTTTAGAATTGTATCAGTTTTACCCTCTGGTAAAGGTGCAGTGTTCTCCTCACCTTCAGGCTTTCCTGTGCTCCGTCTACACTCCAGAGTGTGTTTCAGGGAAAGCCCGCCCACCCTACAGAGCTCTGTGTGAGCTAGCCAGAAAGGACTGTGAGGTGCTAATGAACAAGTTTGGTTTTCAGTGGCCCAGTCAGTTTGAGTGTGACACCTTCGCAACGGAATCTTGTGAACATGTAAGTCACTTTCCAGCATGTACACTACATGACCAAAAGTATGTGGGCACCTGCTCATTAAGTATCTAATTCCAAAATCATGGGCATTAATATGGAGTTGGTCCCCCCTTTGCTGCTATAACAGCCTCCACTCTTCTGGGAAGGTTTTCCACTAGATGTTGGAACATTGTTACAGGGACTTGCTTCCATTCAGCCACAAGAGCATAAGTGAGGTCGGGCACTGACGTTGGGCGATTAGGCCTTGCTCACAGTCAACGTTCCAATTCATCCCAAAGGTGTTCAATGGAGTTGAGGTCAGGGCTCTGTGCAGGCCAGTCAAGTTCTTCCACACCAATCTCGACAAACCATTTATGTATGGACTTCACCTTTTGCACAGGGGCATTGTCATGTTGTTGCCATAAAGTTGGAAGCACAGAATTGTCTAGATTTAAAAATATATATATATACAGTGGGGCAAAAAAGTATTTAGTCAGTCACCAATTGTGCAAGTTCTCCCACTTAAAAAGATGAGAGATGCCAGTAATTTTCATCATAGGTACACTTCAACAATGACAGACAAAATGAGAAAAAAAAATCCTGAAAATCACATTGTAGGATTTTTTATGAATTTATTTGCAAATTATGGTGGAAAATAAGTATTTTGTCAATAACAAAAGTTTATCTCAATACTTTGTTATATACCCTTTGTTGGCAATGACAGAGGTCAAACGTTTTCTAGAAGTCTTCACAAGGTTTTCACACACTGTTGCTGGTATTGTGGCCCATTCCTCCATGCAGATCTCCTCTAGAGCAGTGATGTTTTGGGGCTGTTGCTGGGCAACACGGACTTTCAACTCCCTCCAAAGATTTTCTATGGGGTTGAGATCTGGAGACTGGCTAGGCCACTCCAGGACCTTGAAATGCTTCTTACGAAGCCACTCCTTCGTTGCCCGGGTGGTGTGTTTGGGATCATTGTCATGCTGAAAGACCCAGCCACGTTTCATCTTCAATGCCCCTGCTGATAGAAGGAGGATTTCACTCAAAATCTCACGATACATGGCCCTATTCATTCTTTCCTTTACACGGATCAGTCGTCCTGGTCCCTTTGCAGAAAAACAGCCCCAAAGCATGATGTTTCCACCCCCATGCTTCACAGTAGGTATGGTGTTCTTTGGATGCAACTCAGCATTCTGTGTCCTCCAAACACGACGAGTTGAGTTTTTACCAAAAAGTTATATTTTGGTTTCATCTAACCATATGACATTCTTCTTCTGGATGATCCAAATGCTCTCTAGCAAACTTCAGACAGGCCTGGACATGTACTGGCTTAAGCAGGGGAACACGTCTGGCACTGCAGGATTTGAGTCCCTGGCGGCGTAGTGTGTTACTAATGGTAGGCTTTGTTACTTTGGTCCCAGCTCTCTGCAGGTCATTCACTAGGTCCCCCCGTGTGGTTCTGGGATTTTTGCTCACCGTTCTTGTGATCATTTTGACCCCATGGGGTGAGATCTTGCGTGGAGCCCCAGATCGAGGGAGATTATCAGTGGTCTTGTATGTCTTCCATTTCCTAATAATTGCTCCCACAGTTGATTTCTTCAAACCAAGCTGCTTACCTATTGCAGATTCAGTCTTCCCAGCCTGGTGCAGGTCTACAATTTTGTTTCTGGTGTCTTTTGACAGCTCTTTGGTCTTGGCCATAGTGGAGTTTGGAGTGTGACAGTTTGAGGTTGTGGACAGGTGTCTTTTATACTGATAACAAGTTCAAACAGGTGCCATTAATACAGGTAACGAGTGGAGGACAGAGGAGCCTCTTAAAGAAGTTGTTACAGGTCTGTGAGAGCCAGAAATCTAGCTTGTTTGTAGGTGACCAAATACTTATTTTCCACCATAATTTGCAAATAAATTCATTAGAAATCCTACAATGTGATTTTCTGGAATTTTTTTTCTCATTTTGACTGTCATATTTGAAGTGT